>NC_056744.1:1036748442-1036921627 GCF_019279795.1 Protopterus annectens
AAAGTTCCAAGGTTAACGATTTAAAGCAATCATTTTTTATAATAACAAATGTTATAATGCAGTTTCAGTACATAGTAGTCACAGCAATCATTTTTTATAATAACAAATGTTATAATGCAGTTTCAGTACATAGTAGTCACTATAATAAAATTTGCATTGATGTTCATAAAATTTAATATACAAGCACTGTACTTAGAATTTACAGGTAGACGAGTCTTGTATAAGATAGGAAGGAGTAATTTACAAAATACATTGAAGTGAGATATTAGAGGGTTAAGCACATTTAAGTATTATTAGGAAAGTAGTGATGGAACTGTAATTTGGCTGTGTTAATTAGAAGAAGGCATAGTAGTTTATGCACTACAATAGAATGAAGTGTTAGATGGGGATTAGCAGGTTAAGTGATTTAATGCTTTAAAGGGAGGTATAAAAAGGAACAACAAAATTGTCACATCTCTATAAGCAGAATGTACTATCTTTATTTCAGGTTAGGAAGGGTTTAGTTTCAAACAATTCCATATAACCAACTTGTGATGTCAATGTCACATCAAATACAGCTGGGTGTTACTGCATTACATTTCAAACCAGAATATCATTGTTTACTTTTTATTGCTTTCTGTCCTTTGTCCTTAAGCGTTAATACGTTGCTAGTGCCCTTCCACAGTTAGTTGTACAGTTTTCACACAACAATAACTAACAGCCTTTATTGCCTAAAAAAATGGGACTATTTGTAAAGTTATTCACAGATATATTTTACAGTATTTTTCAGATTTGTAGATTTGTATTCAGATTAATATCTCTAAATGAACAGGCAGTAAGCCGAAGATTAAGGCCTTAATCTATTAACAAACTACTGCCTATAATCCCAGGTTTGATTCCCTTCAACTACATTTGCTTATTGTGTGATTCTGAGCAAGCGAATTAACTATATAGTGCTTAGGGGAACTTGGATAGGCTTCTCGGTCATATCCTGGACTGCATGTTAGTAACTACCTATGAGCCTAAGTTAATATATGCATATAGCAAAGTAGTTATATTGATAAATGTATTAAGTATCTATCTATATCCATATATAAATATATATATATATATATATATATATATATATATATATATATATATACAGAGAGAGAGAGAGTGAGAGAGATGCTATATATATCTATATCTATACATATATCCAATATATATATATATATATATATATATATATATATATATATATATAGGATCCCTTCATTTGTTCGAACTTTCAAATGTACAAAACTCATAGGCCGACATCATATGAGCAAACATTTCAAAGGCCAACAAATGATAGCGGAGTGCAGGACTGGGAGATTCCTCTTTCCTGCACTGTAATGCGATCTCAGAGTGAGAATATTTAAGTAGCAGGGGGTGTGGGGGTTGCAGGGGGGGCTTGCCCCTCTGCATAACACACTTTTACTGTGTTTACTGGTAGGTAAATGGTGCTATTTCAGGATGTCATTCTTTCGGAATGTCGATTATATTGTGTCCGCCATGTGACAGTCGGCATTCTGAACAGTCGACATTCTGAGGTAGACCCATATATATATATATATATATATATATATATATATATATATATATATATATATATATTTTTTTTTTTTTTTAACACATTTTCTTTTCTGTGGTTTGTTCAGAGCATAGTAAAGCCTTAATGCCACCTACCAGTACCAGCATGGTTTATACTTCCCTTATGAAAAATGTTACCATTTTGTACCTTCACAAAGCAATTTAAAACATGATTTCTTCTCATACCAGTGGGTAATATACAAAAGACGTAGACATTACATACTGGAAAACATGAAAATAGAATCATAATACCCTTTATAAATACTTTACCATAGGCCTGCAATTATTTCTTGTAATGAGAAAATGTGGTATAGTAACATGAAAATTAGATGTGTTTTATAAAGCAGAGTAATTTAAAGCCCTTGTAGAATGCATTAAATTTTTTAAAATTTAAAGGCAGTGAATGCTATGCTTTACAGAGATAACCCACAACAGGCAAAGGATGTATAGCACATTATGGTTCAAGCATTTGCTCGTAATATTAATAAAAGATATCTTTGTTTAATACTTAAATGCCTAAAAATAGGGACTGGTTAGAATTGCAAGTTGATTATACTACATAATATTTAAATGATGGTAGTGTTCTCTTTATTGATTGCTTTACATTTTATAACAGCTTTTTAATGAAATTATATTCAAGCTTTAATAGGTCTGACCTTTATCGTCAGAAGTGATGTACTCCAGCAGACTGCATTTACATCAAACTACATGAGTTTAAAACATATGAAATGTGTCTAAAGAGCAATGGAATACTTCTACCTAATTAATTGTATTTACATTCTTTAATTTTAATGACTATAAGGCATTATTGCTAATGTTTCCATTTATTTATTACTGCTTTCTATGCACTAAAGGGAGTAGATTGTTGCTCATGGACTACTAGCTACGAAACAGAGTTTGAAAATTCTCCTATGTTTTGCTGGAAAGATTAATGATCTCCCAGTATTTTGCACACATGAGTTAACAAACAACTTTCTGACAGCTTAAGACTCGGCTAAAAAACTGTAATGGTAGGTAAGACACATTCATGGATGACTAGGAATAGCTTATAGATACTTTCCTACTGCCAGACTACCATCAAACAAAGAGATGTTATCAATTTACAAATGCTCTTTAATTATTCTGTGTCTGAGTTTATGCGGTGTATGCCTATCAGGGAAACAATACATATTTATTTTCAATTATTTTTTCACTATAGTTGCCATTTTATGGCCCAGCTCAACTTTTTTGCACTCAAATAAAAGCAGATACCTTCTTTGTAACTGACTGTGCTTCTGGAACACTGACACAATATAGTTCTGCTAAAAGATTTTTTTTTGTGATATGGTTTAGAACCATGATGACTATGTATATATTTAAGTGATAATGTGATACAAGGTGGCATTATTGAAAATAATGGACTACCTAGAGGAGCTATGAGATCCAGTGCTACAGGCAGACAGCTTCCCCACATCCTGTATTTCATTAAGATGGCTTTAGCAACTGCTTGGTCCAATTCAGGATATATTTGAGAGGCCTCAAATCAAAATCCTCTTTCTTCACCCAGCTTCACTTCCTCCATCCTTAATGATCTGCCAGAAGGCCATAAATTTTATGAGGCAAAAATCTGGACATTCTGCAGTTGTGAGGTATGGTACCAGCATTCTTTTATCAATGACGATACTGCATTTGCAGCATTCTGCTCAGCTTCTTTGCTCAGAAATTCTATACAAAGGCAAAAATAATGGGGGCACAAATGTTCATACTCAGGGACATTTTTAAATATTACTCGAATTCACTAGAATAACAGGTTTTCCTTCAACACGCATTTTCTGAACAATAGCTATTCTGAAACTGCAATCTGTCATTATTGGCTGAACCTAATCCATAGTAATTGGTATTGACAAGGATGACGTATACAGACTCCATCATTCAATGTGCAGAAAGCATTAAATAAAAAGGAAAACAAGTTGGAACATTAATTTAAATGCATTGTATGGTTTTGGTTTAAATTAAAGTATTAACAAGATTACTTTTTAATTATCTTGAATATATTGAGTGCTGTTTTTATTTTGACCACTGGAGGCCATCATGTACATATGAGTTGGCTTGCATCTGTTCATTTATGTGTGTGTGTGTGTGTGTGTGTGTGTGTGTGTGTGTGTGTGTGTGTGTGTGTGTGTGTGTGTGTGTGTGTGTGTGTGTGTGTGTGTGTGTGTGTGTGTGTGTGTGTGCGCCTATATGTGGATGTAAACATACATATATCTATATCTATATATCTATATCTATATATATCTATTATAGATATGTGTGTGTGTGTGTGTGTGTGTGTGTGTGTGTGTGTGTGTGTGTGTGTGTGCATATATGTATATGGATTCCATTCACATGACCGAAAACTCATTTCACCGAAAATCATTTCACTGAGACCAAATGACCGAAAAATCATTTGACCGAAAATTTATTTGACTGAAAACTCATTTGGCTGAAAATATTAGTGGCAGTGTATATGCCCTTTTCCCCACTGTAGTGCGACCCTGGAGTTTGTACATTTAGTTAGGGGGGGGTGTGGGGGCACAGCACCCCATGTAAGTTGGTTAAACAGTACTTACTGACCCTCTTAACAGGCATTGGATAATATAAAACCAAGCTATATATGTATGTATGTATATATATAATATATATATATATATATATATATATATATGTGTGTGTGTGTGTGTGTGTGTGTATACACACACACACACACACACACACACACACACACACACACACACACATATATATATATATATATATATATATATATATATATATATATATATCGTGTTAGTGATTGTTTAAACAGAGCAAAAGCACCAGTTACTTTCATCTACAGGCAGCCCCCACCACCGTCCACCATTTTAACTAATTCTGTGTTCACTTCAAATGTCTTATTATGATAAAATGATAGCCATGATGTATTGCAGCATTGTTTGACACAAGTAGCCACACATTAAAGTATTCTAAGTTGCTTCAAATAAACCACAATAGTCCTACAAAGCCAGAACAGTATGGAACAGCAATTAGTTATTTTCCTTATAACTACATTATGTCCATCTCATTCATCTGTCATAAAAAGAATGAATGAATGAATGAATAAATGATTAAATGGCTAAATTAATAAAATAAAATAAAATGAAGGGGCACACAGTAATGTGTTCAAGTAGCAGTCAACCTCTTAGCCAAAGGACCAAAACCAGGGACAACCTTTAACTATTACTCTACTTTATTTAGAAAGTTAGTAGAATAATAAAGTTTTTGTAGCAACACATTTTCTGAAGAATAAGAAATATGAAGGACTGATGTGTGACATTACTAACTGGCTATAATCCTGAGTGATTTACCTGAGAAGAAAGCATTTATTTTCTGGATTAACCCAGCTAGTAACATGCCATCAAGAAATCCTTTATACTTGCAATAGCCAGGAGAGAGTAATGGAGGAGCTGTATATTCCTTTAACATATTTTAATTCTCAGCTCCAACTATCAAATAATATATTTAATCTATGACTCCCTATTGAAATGTTGGCACTTGAAATGCCCAATGCTGGAAAAAAACAGAGAAGGGCAAATCTCAAAAATCACTCTTCTCCTTAAACCTTCTCTTTGCAGGGGGGCAAGTCTCCCCCATGGACAGCCCCATGTGGGGGCCAGCCCCTTCATTCCCTGAAATTACATATAACAACTCCAGGATTCCCATGACTCAGAGAAAAGGGAAAATTCTTAGAAATGACATCCTGGACTTAATACATGCAAGTCCAGTCTTTTGGTCTTTCACTCTCCACATTTCAGGAGTCACTCTAGCAGGTCCTTACATTTCAAATGGTTACCCCAAGGTACTACTTTTTGCCACTGAATATACTATATCACCACATGGCTCACAAAGTGAAAACAATTATCAAACTTTCTTTCACATTAAACGCTCAGAAACATGTAGCTTGGTCTCTTCACTTTACATGAGCATCTGTGCCCTTCATATGTTGCTGAATAACTGCCCTTCATTTCAAACCTGCTGTTAATGACTCTACTCATGTCCTCCCCCTTATGAAGAAGTAGGAAGCAGTATACCATGATGGCATGACCTTGCACAGAAACACTAGAGACTGCAACTTATACCTTCTCACATACAGTCAGTCACTGCGGTGGCTTTAGTAATATGATCATCTCAGAGATGCTACAGACCAGTGACAATATGGCTGCATGGAGTGAACTGAACTTCAGATTTCTGTGGTGCATTATTATTTTAAGTTAAACTTCAGTATTTTCAGACAATACTGAGCAAATTTGAGGTATGCTGAGAAGTGCCCTGGGACAAATGGCACCCTAGCTGGCAACTAAGTTCATCTACATATAAAGCCAGCCATGAATATAAATAAAACGGTACAAGTAAAAGGACAATTGCAAATACAGTAATATAGCCCATGTCTCATATTCTTTAAGTGAGTTGGAAACCCATCCTGTTCCCAGTGTCACAGCTATGAAACTTCTTCAGCTGATAAAGTTTAGTGATCTGTATCTATAGTGATGTTTAGTTAAACTAGTCAGCCTCTGTGTTAAGATAAGTCCATCTACCCCCATCTTTTCATAACTGAATGCTCAGCCAGGCAGTCACTTGCAGCCACTTCTTTCTCAGCAGCAACCATCACTTGCATCTGACTCTCTGGTGCCCTTTCCCTTAGAAAGGTCAAAGCCCCTAGGAATCCAAGAAAATCTTCATCCCTGTAGGCAGAAACATCTTCAACTTTGCCAGATGGATGATTTTGCAGTGCATTCTGCTTATGTGAAATCCTTTTACCTCTGCTTTAAATGTAACCTGGTGATCACAGAATAGTCATTATAAACTGGTCCCTACTTTACAGAGTTTTACAGACTTCCTCAGTCTGTCTGTAATCTGATCCTTCATAGAAAACCTGTCTAGCCATAGCAAAGTGTGCTACAGCTGTTTCTGTACTGTGATTCACCCTGGGTAAAACTCAAGTATGCACTTTCATTTCTGATCATTTGTGAAACATGTCCATCTGGATAAATGCTGTGCAAAAAGCTATCACAATCCTGAACATCCATCTGTTCCAGGGCATTTGTATTATGGAGATTCTTCCTTCTAGACTGATCCTACATACTAACTTTCTGCCCTTAACCAAGACCTGAAATCTTGCTTCTTGTCTCTTTGGGAGTGATTCTCTTGCCGTGATACTGTTATGAATGGTCATACAGCACTGTAACTATAGCAGCATTTCTGCTGAGAATCCTTTCTATGAAATCAATCATCCAACTTAGAGTTGACCTTTTGCACAACAGTCAGGATTGGTTTTAAGGCAGCTTTTTATGATAAGTTTGAGACTTTTTATTATAAACTGACATATGTCTGCCCATCTGAAAAAGGGCACATAAAAAACTATTGTTTTCAGATTTGAATATAACACTCACTTACTTAATTAACTTTTTCCAAGCATACAATACAGACCAGTAAAGAAATATTGACAAAACCTGCAAGTATAACATGCTAAGGCAGACAGCAAATCAGAAAAAGCTCATTTTGCCTACAGTACCATACCAGAAATCAGTCTTTGTTTCATTTTCTTTTGGCTTTTTTTAACTTTTTCCTCTGTATTTCTGAGAAAAAGCAGTCCCTTTCCTTAATTTGTGGGTTATATGTGGTGTAACCCCTGTGGGGGCTTATTGGTTGGTTTTGCTAATAATGACTATAAAAAAAATAACTGAATTTAATAACATATCTGAAAACAGCTTTAGAATGCATCTATCTATGTATATATATATATATATATATATATATATATATATATATATATAGATAGATATACACACACACACACACACACACACACACACACACACACACACACTCTAGCTCTGATAGTCTATTTTACAATTTTATACTGACCAATTAAACAAAGCAGGTAGTACATACACTAGCAATACAGTGCCACAGTGCGATAATACACACTTATTTCAGATACATACTCTGACATTTTGATTTGTTTGCTACCACAATGGGAAGACTGGAATTATGACATTCTACTTTGCATATTAATAAACATAACACTACATAACACTACATGCTAACAACACAGTGCTACTCTGTGATAAGAAGCTCTGTACTGAACTATTCAAACTGCATTTCTCTGACAGGAGCAGATTAATAACACATGCTATTTAAAATAAAAGGGCACACATTGTAGGCAGCATAGTATGAATGGAGAGAAATGTGAGGTGAAATAAACAAGATACGACATTACATTAGGATACTAACATTTAACAATGGACTTTTGAATTAAAACATGCAAGTTACATGTTATTAGAAACAGAATACTATTTTGCAGGGATAAGCTCTTTTCTGTGATCCCTGATGGAGGTGATGGCAGCACATGGAGTTGCAACATTTGCAGTGTACTTTCATAGAATTGTGACAATGTTTTCCATGGGTGACAAAGGCATCTAGATGAAGAATCCATGATGAAATAACTGCACTGATTTTCAACTGCAGCTTTAACATTCTTGCAATCAGACCTGTTTGCACATTGCTTAATCATGTTCACACTGCTTGCTAATTCCACAGCTTATGTTACAACAGTAAAAAATACAGGTTTGTACATTATATTACATTTACATGTATTTAAATATGACATTTATAAATTAGGACAGCATGCTTCTGACTGAAAAATAGTCTCTTTCATTGCACTTTTAATTAATTGGGTTCATGTACTATTACAGGCCCAATGTTTTTATACTTTTAACCATCTAAATGCTCTTGCTAATTTGGATTTATGCATATTGTTATGATCTGCTTTGTACAAAGAGAATGTTGGTGTCACTTTTATAAATAATATTAGCTGTTGTATTAATAAATTAAATTGTATTTTCATTAATGAAGTGTGCATTAAAGACATTAATGTATGAGATTAAACAAAGGTAATATTTTATAATAATGTTTTATTTTTATATAAAGTATGAGGGATGATATTAGAGAACTTAAGATACTAATATTGTATGTTGTCTTATTTTCCATTTCTGAAGCAGGAAATAAAATCATTTCAAGCAGGCAACAATGAAAACGCCAATAAACTTCAATATTGGTCAGTCTAACTGGGTAACTTTTGAATGTATGTATATAACATTAACATTAATTCATTATTTCATTAGCGTACATGGCAGAGAATAAAGGATACTGAGGCTAACAGGCTGTACTGTTTAGTTCTAGCTATAACATTTCACTCATTACATGAATACTGTGTGATTTGAGGAAATCTGCTGTTAAGTCTAATGTGCCCTGGTTGACCATAAATAAAGATATGTGTGCCTAGAGGTCTTAACTGGTTAACAAATGAGTAAGAAAAACAGTGCTAGGCCAAGATTTGTGTCACTTTAAATCAGGCATCATGCTGACGTCTACCCAAAATAGCAGGTATTTGATTGCAATAAACATACTTTTTTCAGAAGATCACTTACTTCAGGGCATACATTCCATCCTCTCATTAACAGTGATGATATGGGCTTTGGTATGGAATACCCAATTGGAGGTCGAATATGATGATAAGCCATGTCGGCTGCTGCAGCAGCTAGAGAAATAGAATGGTAGTTACATTAACAGCTTTTCCAAATTTAGATAATAGTTTGCCTTTGCTTAATGTTTTCTTTTTATGAAGACTGTAAAAAAATGTTTCACAAATGATTGCTACCCAGTTTATAAAAGTATTTCAAGTTATAAAAGATACTAATCGCATAACCTGAAATACGTCAAGCAAAAATAACAGTAACCACAGAAATTGTTTTCCATGATATGTTGTGTATGCTACTGTCGGAGCATGACTATGTCATCCTCCAACAGTAGCATACACAAGTATACAGTAGCAAGTAAGCATACTTTTCTCTGCACTTTGCTTATTTAAGATTAGTTATTTATTTCACTGAATATTGTGGCCTCTGTCTTTCTAAAGTTAGCTGCCAGAAGTGTCAAAAAGTGTAGCCATCTGGGTTCATTGGAGGTTGTTACTCTGCTTTTGAAATTCTGTGTTAACTCTTAGCCTGGGGGTTTCTGTTTGCATTATAATCAGTGTTGGTCACATTTCTGTGAATCATTTCTGCTCATCATCTGAGCTGTTGGCTGCTGTGATTTACCTGTGAAAATCAACTGGGCACACAAGCTGATTTAAGTATACTTTTCTCTGCACTTTACTTATTTAAAATTAGTTATTTATTTTATTGAATATTGTGGTCTCTCTCTTTCTAAAGTTAATTTCCCAGCCTTCCTCCCTGTTCTTGTTGTGGTGTTAATCTTGGTGGCTTTGGAATTGCCTGCCCCTGCTGTAAATTTGTTTTTGGACACTCCTCCCGGGCCTATCTCATTTGCTCACTCAGCTGAGTACAGTGAGATCATATTTTGATTTCACATACTCCTACCAGTCCCATCTCTTCTGCTGTGTAAAGAGAGACAGCACTTGGGAAGGACATCCCCTATAGTATCTTAATTCACTCTCTTCTCTCCCTCTCCATTAAAAAAAAATTATACTTTCTTCAGCTGCTCTTACTTAACTGTCTTCTACCTTATCACCTTAGTTTGCTGTTCTGTGTGCTCTTAAATGTTCAAGTGCACTTGTTCTGCACTTAGTGCCTCCATTTTGACTTTTTTATAACTTACTGCTTTCTGCGCTTGTTTTTTGTCATTTTTAATTTATCTGCATTTATTTAAACTGCATTTGTCTTAATATTGCTGCACACTCAAGTGAACTAGCTTGTACTGCATTTAAAGTGTTTTTGCTAATGTTTTAACTGCTTTTCTGCAAAAAAAAAAAAAAAAAAAAAAATTCTTAGCTTGTTTCCCACCTTTCCTGTAACTAGTCTAGTCCAGATACAGATTTGTTGTATCCAAGACTGTTTTGTAATTTTCTGAGCTCCCAGGTCCCTTCTGTGTTGGACACAAGCCTTCTAACTTATCAGTGCGAGTGGTAAGCACTAGGTAGTCTATCTACCACAAGATAAGTGGTTTCTGGCCCAGAAATTGTAGTTTATTAACCATTTGGGCAGTTTTTCCATCCCTTTCAACTTTCTGATTTAAAAGCCTGTGTTTGCATGGGTTTGCACTTGTTTAAGCTCTGCAGATTCAGTTTTGGCATCCTGCAGACTACAAGAGCAACAGGAAGGAGAAAGAGATAGTCTAAGTGCCTCCATTTTCATTTTTTTAAATAATTTACTGCTCTTATCACTTGTGTTTTTGTCATTTTTAATTTATCTGCATTTATTTAAACTGTATGTGCCTTAATATTGCTACACACTCAAGTGTGCTAGCTTGTACTGCATTTAAAGTGCTTTTGCTGCTGTTTTAGCTGCTTTCTGAAAAAAAAAACACAAAAAAGTTCTAAGCTTGTTTCCCAATTTTCCTGTAACTAGTCTAGTCCAGATTCAGATCTGCTGTATCCAGGAATGTTTTGTAAGTTTCTAAGCCTCTCAGATCTTTCTGTGTTCGAGGGAAGCCTTCTAGCTTATCAGTGGGAGTGGTAAGCACTAGGTAGCCTATCAAACACAAGAGGAGTGGTTTTTGGCCCAGAAATTGTAGTTTATTGGCCATTTGGGCAGTTTTTCCATCTCTTTCAACTTTCTGGTTTAAAAGTCCATGTTTGTGCACCGTCCAGCGGTGCTCAGCTGAGGTAAACTATTACTGGTACCAGAAAGTCTGCTCTTCAATTTTCCCCTTAGAATGTGCTTCTTCTTTTACTTCTTGGGCTTCAATTAGCATAATCGGCTAGCACTTGAATAGGCTTTTGTAGCATTTATTGTAGCAAACTTAGGTGCTATTAGCACTAACTGTTCCTACGCAGTAACAGCACCAGTACATATTAGTTATGATCACCCCCTCCTGGTAAGATTGTAGAGCAATTTCCTGTGCTTTCTCCTGCTAACCTGGTGCACTTGAGCATTCTGGTGCACTCCTCTTACTTCCCAACACTCATACCTGTGAGAGATGCACTTATATCACCAAACTGGAAGCAGTGCATGCTCCAACCAAGACCGGACTAGCTGGTCAAGAGGAGAAGGTCAACACCTGCAACTCACTACATAGAACACACAGCCCTCCAAAACACCAACCATCACAACCCACACATAGAAACACAAACCATACACCCACCTTCACGGAGGCTCTCAAGAAAATTTTACCCAAACAACAGAAACCCCCAAGACAGAAATGCACTCGGCCACCACAACACAACACCAACTCCAGAACACATAGCTCACCACTGTAGTGTGCCCCTCAACCCAAACCCTTAAGGTAAAACACTTTGCTCAATGTATTAATCATAGGAGACTCAATTGTGAGGCACACTAATGTCCGTCTCACTAGATTGAACAAGGAAAAGGTGGCAGTCAGCTGTCTATCATGTACCAGGATCCGCCACATAACACATGCACTCAGGTCACTCCACAACAAGTACAAATATGACTCATGTGGGCGTGAATGACCTGAGATGTACCTTCCTGGACTACATGAAAAGAGATGTGATGGAACTCTCGAATTATGTGGTCCAGGCAGGTATGACGCTAGCCCTGAGCAGTATTCTACCATCACCCAAAGTATGAGCAGAAAATGACTGACTTCAACAACTGGCTAAGTTTCTGGTGTCATTTTAAGAGGATCCAGCATCTGTCTGCCTGGGATGACATGATCGGCAGACCTCCATGCTTTGTCAGAGATGGCTTGCATCTGTCATCCATGGGATTCTGGGTACTGGCTAAGGCTCTTGCCACCCCTGTAGTGCCTTTTTTAGGCAGTGTTCCAAAGACCAAAATTGCACCATAACAGCTACAAACAAATGCAATCTGAGGGTCATGCTGCTCAATGCTAGAAGTCTAAATTTCAAGATGCAGTTGCTTGAAGCTATCCTCAAAATGGAGAATGTTAACATCTGTGCTGTAACAGAGACCTGGTTTAAAGAGGCAGAAAGCACCTCTATGCTCCCAGGCTACAACTCATTCCATACCTTTCAGCCCCAGAATATGTCCGGAAGCTCCAAAGGCGGTGGTGTCTCCATATTCTCAAAGGATACGCACACCTCTAGACTGGTAGCCCAGCATAATGGATCTGAGATACTTCAGGTACAACTAACACTGGGTAAGATGGCAATACAAGTCATAGCCTGCTACAGATCCCTAAACATGTCCCTAGACTCTCACTCCAACTTTCTAAGCACCCTGGAATCTATCAAGGTTCAACCCAATACTGTCATACTGGGTGACTTCAACTACCCTTCCATCACCCGAGAAATGTATTCAAGTACCAATGTACAGGCCCAACGCTTTGTGGAATTTATCAATTTCAATGCTATGGACCAGCTCATTCTGACCTCCACTAGAGGAAGCATCATCCTCAACCTGGTTATCACCAACATGGGACACTGTTGCTCCACACCTATAGTCAAG
Organism: Protopterus annectens; assembly: GCF_019279795.1. NCBI lineage: Eukaryota > Metazoa > Chordata > Ceratodontiformes > Protopteridae > Protopterus > Protopterus annectens. The sequence continues at coordinate 1,036,761,483 of NC_056744.1, forward strand.
TCCTCTCTGGTGAAATCTGACCACAAACTGATCACCATGGAAATCTCTATCTCACCAACATCCCCTGCTAAGGTGACCACCCTGAAAAACTTCTCTAAACCTGACTTTGGGCTCCTAAAAACAGAGGTAGCTAACTTCTCGGCACCCATGCCAATGGAAAATAGCTGCATGACTACCGAATAATACACCAATGCAGTGTACTAGCACATACTCAAATGCATGGACCTTGCCATACCAAACAGAACTAAGACACTCTCCTCCAAAAAAAAGAAGCCAATTTGGTGGTCCCAGACATCAGTAAACTCTACAACAGAAGGAAGAAACTGTTGCAGAAAAAAATGAAGTCACAAGACTGCAAAACCTCCCTTATCAGTCTCAACAAAAAGCTGAGATCCCTTATCAAATCCTCTAAAACCAGCTACGGAGGCAGAATTGTGGCTGACACCAAAAACAACCACAAAGTCTTCTATAGCTATATCAAAAACCTCAAAGGCAATACACAAATTTGCTCTAAGTTATTGCAGAATGGCACCTCCTATACTGAGCCAACCGATATAGCCAACATACGGACCGACAGAATCAGTGCCAACTTTACCCCCCCAAGGGCCCTATCACAATACCAGAAGAAAGCCTGGTACCCACCATTTATGTGGCACAGCTAAAAGCTGCATTGTCCAAAGTCAAGAATACAATGTCCATGGGACCTGACAATATCCCTGGCTGTGTCCTACATGAGCTACAAAACAAACTGACACCACATCTGTGTCCCCTGTTCAATCACAGCTTTACCTCAGGCTATGTCCCTAATGAATGGCTCACTGCTACAATCATCCCACTCCATAAAGAGTGAGCAACTACAGACACTGGGAACTATCACCCCATTAACCTGATGAGTCTGGTATGCAAAGCTATGGAGCACATCATCATGGACCTGCTTAACAAAGATATAGGCAATCCCCAAACTCTTGACCACACACAGTTTGGCTTTGTCAAGGAGAGATCCTGCCTGTTGAACCTGGTTGACTTCTTTGAGGCAGTCACCAAGGCTGGGATGAGGATAAGGCAGTGCATACAGCCTACCTCGACCTGGTCAAGGCGTTTGATACCATTCCACACTCAGGTATCACTGATAAATTCACCAACTAGGCATCAAGCCTTACATCACTAGGTGGGGTGCAAATTGGCTCACAGACAGGACCCACAGAGTGAAAATTGCAGATTCCAAGTCAGACTGTTCAACAGTCATGAGTGGAGTCCCACAGGGCTCAGTCCTGGGCCCTCTCCTGTTTGGCATCTACTTCTTAGAAGTCCATTCCAACAAAGAAGGACTCTGGCTGACCACATACACTGATGACTGCAAGCTAGGAGTCATTATCAACTTCCCAAGGGATGCAGACATCCTACAAAAGGGCCTCTCTGAGACCAGTGACTGGTGTCAGAACCATGGCCTGAAGCTTAACGCCAATAAATGCGTTATCATCCCCTTTGGAAAAACTCAGTTCCCATGAATTACCACGTTGATGGAAGCCCACTGAACACTGAAGAGGCCATAAGAGATCTGGCACCCAGGTCGATAGCCACCTCACCTTCGACCACCACATTGCCACTGTGGTCAGAAAGTCCTTCTACATGGCACATCTTATAATCAAAGGTTTTGAATTCAGAAAGAAAGAGGTCATATTCCTCTCTACTCATCCCTCATTAAACCAGTCATCGAATATAATGCCCCATTTGGCATGTACCTGACCAGATACTTACAACAGTTGGAGAGGCCACAAAACTACCTCACAAAAGGGATCCTAGGCCATAAACACATGTCCTATATGGACAGACTCAAGAAACGTCAGCTGTTCTCAGTCTCTTATCGTCTACTTAGAGGTTATCTCTGCTTGACTTACTAAGCCATGTCCAACCCACCCCTACTTGAAATGCTACACCGAAAGAAATCCCAATCCCCCCCAGTGCCACACACTCCAGAGATCACAACCTCATTACCATAATTAACAGAACATGCTGGAGGGACAGGTTCATCTCCCAAAGACTGCCCATACTCTGGAATAAGCTTCCCATTCATGTCAAGCAGAGCACCTAGCTGGCCCTCTTTAAGAGAAATCTTGACAAGTGGATGGATAACAGATAGTTCACTCCAGGGATCATTCCAGTTGCCCTACTGGATAGGGGCATTGTGAACTAACAGCGGGTGGCAAGGTACCTGGGCAATTTATTTGGGGTAGGCTTGTAAAGGCTCCAGGGCCATTAGCCTAGTACACACCTATGAATCTATGAGTCATAGAGATGAAGTATTCTAATTTGATGCACATAATTCTGCATTCTCCCAGCACTGAGTTTTAAACATGAGACTTTAGGAACAGTATGTTCCTTATACTTGCTTCTGGCATCTCAAGCTGAGCAGTTATTTCATAGCTAGTATGTCAACCAATGATGAAACAGCAAATATATTGCTTTACTGGAACATTTTAACAGGGATCTGTCAGTGTCAGATGTTGGCTTGCACTAAATAAGAACTGCAACAATAATGGTGAATGTTGCATGGTCAGCAAAATGGGAAAGTATGAGACAGGGAAGAAGCAAAACAAAAAAACACTTCGACTACATTATTATACTGCAATGTAAAATATTTATATTAGACATAAATGAGATGTGTGTGATAATCACTTATCAAAGCTAAATAAAGATGCAGGTCAATGTCTTATATTAAAACAAGTTTTAGATCCATGAGGTGCTGTGATCGATTAGTTAAATGAATATACTAATTTTATCCTGTAAATAGCAGTGAATTTTGAGTTTACTTTGCAAAATATAATTGCAAATCCTTAATAGCTCAATAGTTATTATTCATATAATCCATGTTTTAACTTTATGATACACCTTTGTGAAATGACAGTAATAATGCTATTTAAATGTACTTGAAAAGTGATTTTGTAGAGAGGTAGGCTGCCCAAGTAAAACTGATAAAATATGTTTACTCCCAGGGCCAAAGACTCACATGACACATTCACCTAAATGATGCTTATTCTTCTTGTTTCAGCTTTTCCCGGTTAGGGGTCACCACAGCGGATCACTTGTCCGCTCATGATTGGCAGTAGAGTTTTTACAGTGTCGAGTTGCCAGCCCAGCACCCAACCTTCCACGGAAGGCACACACACACACTCATGTCTAGGGCCAATTTAGAGTGTCCAATCCACCTACAGCATTGTCTTTGGGATGTGGGAGGAAACCGGAACACCCGGAGAAAACCCACGTGACCACAGGGAGGACATGCAGACTCCGCACAGAAGGCACCCCAGCCAAGGATCAGACTGGAGAACCTCTTGCTGTGAGGCAACAACGCTAACCGCTGCATCACCGTGGCTGCCCTTACCTAAATGATGCTTATACTTAGTTAAAACCAAAGACAAAATCCATGATGCCTGTATCTAGCCATTAGATTTTACTGATTCATTTCTTCCCAGATGATTTCTTGGCCATAGGGCTTCAACATTAGTACATTGCTCATGATGCCAGTTTTTCAAACTATGCAACAATTTATAGTCTCCACTCACAGAAACTATGCATTACTCAGGACATACGGCTGGTCTGAAACACATTCAAGAAAAACTAACTCTAAAATTCAAGCATTTTGGTGCTATTTATTTTAGATTAAATAGTTTCAGCACAGTACACATCTTGTCAACCTTTGAATAAGTGAAGTGGTGAGATCAAGTTTTTCAGCAATTTTTGATATAATTTATAGTTCAATTTCTGGACAACTTGCAAATTTCAAGCTGTATAAATTACATACACTCTAACTTAGCCATTGTATACTGTACGCTCATCGTTGAAACGTATATAGGACCATAGTCTGCATATTTCTTTGTAGTACTGATGGGTCCTCAGTGTGTTTGTCAACTGAGTAAGTAAGCTCTAAAAAGTTGATTGATGACCTGTACTTAATATAGTGTGGAACAAATGTAGCAGAAAAATAGGACACTTGATCTTGACTCAGTGGATTAGTTTTATTTTCTGTTTTATATTATTGACTTATAAGACATTCCCCGGGATTCATGAAGCAAGGACGGTGTTAGACTTGCGCCGAGTGTGCGGCATAGAGATGGTGCAGCAGCACCATATGCATATTAATGAAGATGCGCTGCCGCACCGTCCACGTGCACAGGAAATGTGCATGAGTGCAGGGGGCATGTTTAAGCGCTGCACGAAGGCGGGAACATGTCTGCTACAGTCGCGCAACCTAAAATGCTGACTAGTATAGCCTGCCTCTAATAGTAATCAATCCTGTCAGTGTCCGTGGATACTGAAATGTATGCAAAGCATACAAGAGAGTTCTGTGAACACCAAAATAAAGTCACAGGAGTAAACCCACAAGCACATAGCTGAATGTTGTGCCCCTGTCCCTAGAACTATCACATTTAAAACCCCGTGACTGTATTTCATTGTTGTGTTGATTTTTATACCAAGTGGAAGCGAAACGCAGCGTGTTTGCATGCCGCTGCCCTTTGCTAAGCCTAGCCCAATGGTTAGAGCATTCGCTTAATATCTGCCCATCTGTGTTCAGAGTCGTCCTTGTCTGGATGGCCCAAAAATGAATGGGTATAACCTGGGTCACCCTACCATGTCATGAAAGATAAGTATTTGTGTGTACCTATGTGCGTGAAGTACAGCATGTGGAAGACCAAATATGCTAGGGTTGGCCTCACAACCATAATGGTATCAGAGATATGTAGAGTAGGCAATGTGTACTGCTGTCTGTGCCACGGGCCAACAACCAGAGAAGGGATGGATGGTGTGTATGTGGATTTTGGGGGGGTGATGGGTAATGTAATAATCCGCCAAGGGGAGACAGGGTCAAATGTACAATAGGTGAACAGGAGGTGTACGAGGGAGCAGTGGGAGAACCCAAAAGGAAACTAAAGAACATACATTCACATCCTCAATACACCCTGTCAGGTCATATTGCAGAACACAATCCCACAAACATATGAACATTAAAATGTACGCTACACATGTACAGAAACAGTACTGGCACACACTACATAATGGTTTGGCCTGAACTGAGCCATACAACCCCTACACAGTGGCAGCTTGTGGCATCGGACTGCAGCCCCCCCAGCTGTGCGAAGAAAAAAGAAAAGCACATCTTCTAAAATAAAATATTTTTTAAACTAAGAAACCTGGCTGGCTTTGTATAAAAATGAGTTTGACTAACTCGCAAAGTCCTGGAACTCAAACTGCGCATGCTCATTGCTCTGCGCGTTCTGGGGTTTTTTTTTTTCTTTGTTGCTGCCTGCTGGACTGTTTCTGACTGCTGTAAATGCAGTCTGGACTATGGGGAGTTTTGCATCAGTGTGTGATGCCCAGAACTCTGTGCAGTAACTGCACAGTAAAGTGGAAGGGGGGCGGACTGCCATGTCCGCAGGCACGTACCGTGATGTGAATGGCAGGGTGACTACTGATTGGTTCTCAATCTCTTTCTGAAAAAGAAAGTGAGAAACAATCAGTATTATCAGGCAGTGTGCAGAACAAGACAGGTACTTTTGCCTTTGGTTTTTGCTCTTGTTACCGTATGTATGCGCGGGTACACTAGTGCCACTGCTGCCTTAATTAAATCTAACCCGCTGATCAACACTGAGCTCAGCATTTTTAATGTATTGTCATAAATGACTACTGAATGGCATACTGAATGTTTAACTGTGCTGTCAGTTGCTCTTGTAAGTTTTTTTCTTTAGTTTGAGGGTGTGTTAAGTAGGATCATAGGAGGTTACTAGGCTAATGCCATGCCAAAAAGAAACCTCAGTCAGTACTTGTCGCAACTGTCAATGAGGGATACTGGTGGAAGTTGGAAAGCAATGTACATGACTGTTAAATGATATAAGAGAAATCATTAAAGACTTGAATAAGACATTGGAGTTTCAGACTTCATATACCCTTCAGAAAACTGATGCTAATGCAAAACCTGTTATTCTATCAACTTTCTAAGTTTGTAAGAAGAGAAATATTTAAAAATTGTCCCTATTTTTGGTCCTTTGTCCCACTTTTATACATAGTTTTGCCAAGATTTCTTGCTCTAAGAGGTTGAGAGGTATATTGTTGAATCTGACGTAGGCTAAAATCTGTTCATCGTAAGTAACCTTAAATAAATGCGCACAAGTCTGAGAGATGTTTTATGCTGGCTAATGCAGCTTGAAATACACAGAAGGTGTAATTGGGCTAAGTATACATACAAACATACAGAATGAAACTCTGTGTACTGTAGACTGCAGTGTGAAAGCATATGTGTGCATTGTAAGTAAATGTATGGCAATGTGGATTTTTTACTCCTTTTACCTTAGCAGAGATGTTTGTTATCTCAGTATACTGTTATGTATGTTATTGTTATGTAGCTATATCTTTGTTCGTTGGATCTTTTCTCCCCAGGCCTCATTGAAAAGGGGTTTTATTGCTCAGTCGGCTTTTCCCAGTAATCAAATGCAATAAATTAAATTTCCATATAGCAGCTACCTACACTATATGTTGTCGCAGCTTGCTCATGTCTTGGAGAGGAATAAAAATGCTAAATAGACATAGAGCTAGGATGGAATCTTAAAACTGTCCAATGGATAGGAAGGGCAAAGTACAATGTGTAGCTGACCATGCTATACTGTAAGTAGGCAATATTAGACAGAGAATAGTTGGATTTTTTTGAGTCTGTCCATATAGGACAAGTGTTTAAGGCCTAGGATCCTCTTTGTGAGGCTGTCTAGTCGTTTTATGTACCCTATCTTTTGCCTTCTCCTTTTGCACTGCCTTCTCGGTTCTGCAAGAAACAGCTTCTTCATCAAGGATAATTGTAAACAGTTTTATTGATGTTTAACCCCATCTGTACTGGTTATCAGTAGCAATGAATATTAAGCTAGTCCCAGTAATGCTGGCATAACAAGGAATGTGTCCATTTTAGATGATGTTGGGCCAGTTAAGTGATATCATCTTGAAAGTTAGTCATCCACAGTATTTGTATGCCGGTGAGGTGAGATTAGGTTGGTTTGGACATGTGCTGAGAAAGGGATACTGGGTATATTGGGAAAAGTATGATAAGGATGGAGCTTCCAGGTAAGAGAAAAAGAGGAAGGCCTAAGATAAGGTTTATGGATGTGGTGAGAGAGGACATGTAGGTGGCTGGTGTGACAGAGCAAGATGCAGAGGACAGAAAGAAATTGGAAACTTATCCGCTGTGGCACCCCCCTAACGGGAACAGCCAAAAGAGAAGACTACAAGCACTTATTTGGAACCAGGTGGGGTCACATGAATAGTATTTGCTTGGGAAACTTTAAAACTGTCCCTTTTCAGCCTCCATGAAAAAGTGGGGGAGAAATCCAGTATGACCCGATGTGTTCCAGACCAGACCACAGCTTCTCATCAGGTGCAGAAACCGAGTATGAAGTTCTGTTTGCAGCATACCGCAGAGGTAAGTCTTCAACCTGTATATACATGTAACAATGTGTGCCGTGTAGATTATTTAGCATGTGCCATAGTGACTTGAGCATTTATTTCATGTAAATTAGTAAGCATGTCCAGCATTGATCCCACTGCACCATAGCCACACCCCTTTTAGTTGGCCACACCCCGTCTCATTGGCCCCACCCATTCAGCTGTCTCCGGTAGCCCCCCTTTGATTTGAAGTCACCAGCCGCCACTGCCCTATACATCTAGATACATAATTGAATACCCATCATCCCCTCCAGAGCACACCCCCCATTGCTGAACGTCCACCAAAACCACCCTAGCTTGGGCCAGCCATATCTGCACATAGTGCCCCCTACCCACATCTAGTAGGCAGTCTCACCCTAAGCAGTCTCAGGCCTGCAAATTAGGTATCCTATGCATGTATAACCCTCCTTCATTTTCATATAACCAAAAGAATGGGGGTCATTGGTGTCCACAATTTTTGGACATCCCTCATGGGATAAGTGTCTGTTCTCAAGATTAGACATGGTGGCACAACATGATTTCCACCCCCGTTGACATCCGGACACAAGTCGGATTAGCAGTACTTGTCCACAACCCTGCTCAGCCTCCACCCGGTCCTGCAGAACTTACGACCCGGGATTAAACACCTGACCATGATGCATGGCTCCCCATGTGCATTATTGGGTATATATACCTTTCACATGTTCCCAAGAAGCTTCCCCATAGCCATCTTCCAAATAGTACACATCCACAAATTGTATACCCTGTCCAGGTTCCACGTCGTAATGATGCACACAACCCCTGTATACAAACGGTACAGGTCCCTCCCGGATGCAGGTGTTCATATACATGGCCATGTATAACCCCAGATATGTATTCATATATCTATAAATGTGCATACTTATATTCACATAGCTACACATCACACATACATGCATATAAGTAGTTGTCAAGTATGTGTCCTATTCATAAATATGTATACTTGCAAATGTATACATATGTCTCTCAGAAACATATGAACATTAACATGTACTATACATATGTACACCAACCGACTGTCACATTTGTTGCCAGTAGTGTGGAATGCCTGTAGTAAAGTCATATATCCTAACTACCATCCATGCAGAATGTATCACAAATGGTTTAGTGGTCAAACCAGTGGCTATGGTGTTTCTGCTCCTGGGTCCAAGCCATGCAAGGGCTGCTAATTTTATATGATGCCCAGAATAATGGCTGTCAGATATAGGGTGATTAAGGCACTTTCATGCAGACATAAGCGGGTGTGCATTGAGGTAAGTGGCAGTCATTCAACAGTATGGGAAATGTAAATAAGTATGTAGGTGTATATGCATGTGTATGTACAGACAGATATATATATATATATATATATATATATATATATATCCATGAAGAATGAACATGGTCACAATAAAGTATTCATAACAAATGCAAAGGAAAACAGCAGCGGAACCCCTGTATTATTTAGTGCTGACATATCAAACTGGCCAGAGGTGAGCAAACCTCCTGCGTCTCCAACCACAGGTAGGATGCTAACAGTGGGACTATCTTTGTCCACGTGCTAAGTCTGACTTTCAAACAAGTACAGAGCAGTCCTAGTCTCCAGTCAGATGAGCCAAAAACCAGAAGACTAGTTGAACACCCTGACTATTATACAAATGTATGTTCCAGGACTATAAGCTTGGGACGTCTGAATATACTTGGAGTGAGCCAACATATGGGACGTGTCTAGAGCAGTAGGGTGTGGCGCATGTGTAGTGGTGTGGTGTTTTTCCAACTGGAGAATGGATGACTGCTGTTAGTGAAGTGTTGCGGCATGTGTTCGGGTAACTATGAACCATGGGTATACATGCAAATGAAGCAGCACAGCAATAGTGTAGTGGTTAGAGCAACCGCCTAATGAGCAAACGTTGCTGGTTTGACTGTGGCACACACCATTTATGACGCGGAATCTGTATACGAGCATATTCTGACATTTTGTGCTGTATAACGATATAATACCATTGAAATGTGAACTGGAGTGATGTATCACAGTAAGAATGGAGAAGGTGTTTGCGTGACGGGAAGCAGCGGTTAAATATGGTGAAACGGAAAACCGCTGCTGAAAAGTGTTGTACTCACCCTTTGTCCAAAGGCCCTTGTTCTGCCCAGCAACACAATAAGCCGCCTCGGCAAGGCTCGACGCCAGGACCCTACACACCACAACCAATATGATTTTCCACTAAGCCACGGCAGTTATACTTAACTCTGATGTTATCACAAACTTAGCAGACAGCACAGTCATTCAACAGTATGATCAAAGTAAATAATCATGTAGATGTATATGCATGCGTACGTACACACACACACACATATATATATATATATATATATATATATATATATATATAATATATATATATATATCTAACATGGTCACACAATAAAGCATATATAATGAATGAAAGAAAAAACAGCAGCAGAAGAACTCCTATATAGTGCTGTCATATCATATCAAGCTGAGGAGAAAACCCCCTGCATCTCCAACCACAGGTAGGATACTAACAGTGGGACTAACTTTGTCCATGTGCTAAGTCTAACTTTCAAAAAGGTACAGGGCAGTCCCAGTCCCCAGTCAGACAAGCCGAAAACCAGAAGACTATTTGAACACACTGACCATTATATGAACGTATGTTCCAGGACTATAAGCTTGGGACATCTGAATATACTTGCAGTGAGTCAACATGCGGGACAGGTCTAGAGCGGTAGGGAGTGGTGCATGTGTAGTGGTGTGGTTTTTCCAACTATTGAATGGATGACTCCTGTGTTAGTGAAGTGATGAGGCATATGTTCGGGTAACTATGAACCATGGGTATACAACAAAATGAAGCAGCACACCAATAGTGTAGTGGTTAGAGCATCTGCCTAACGAACAGGCATTCATGGTTCAAGTTCAATTATAGCACATATCATTTTCCATGTGGAATGAATGTCGTTCTGCTGTAAAACTGACATAATAACATGTAAAAGTGAACTTGAGTATCGCATGGGACTTTTAACCAAATCCATTCAATCAAACAAAGTGGTACTGTCATAATGAATAAGGCACAAGTAAGCACAAATAAGCAGCAGTAAACATATATAACAAACAATAAGCAAATCTGAGTGCACTTGCATGGGTGTAAGCAGTGCCCAGCATAGGAAATGTACATAAGTATGTACAGATGTAATATATATATATATATATATATATATATATATATATATATATATATATATATATATATATATATATATATATATATATATATATATATACATATACATATATACACACACACACACACACACACACACACACATATATACATATACAGAAGTGTGTACAATGTCCGAAGTCAGTGCTGTGCTCAATAAATCAAATGTGAGGACTGTCTCACACAGGGATTTATCCCTGTGATCTGCCTGCAATGGTAACGCCAAATACTAAGCTGGTCTATTTGTAAAATAATCACGCTGAACACGTACATAATTAGTTCTCATGTGTAACGTGTATGTTACCATATAGTCAGACTAATTAATTCATTGTAGTGTCATGTTAACGGGAGTAAGTATGTAAGGAAGTAAGAGTCTAATCCTGACATAAAGACAAGTGTGTCCCATGTGGGATAACGCAAAGATTGCGATTAATGTCCTATAGGTCACTCATGTCACCAATGTTTGTGGACTAAATGTTAGGGATTCCTGAGGATACGTGTAGTGAGTCAAATGATGGGATGGGTCTACAGGGGTAGGGAGCGGCCAATGTGTACTGGTGTGGATACATCGCAAATCCAACTGGAGAATGGATGACTGCAGTGTTAGTGAAGTGTTGGGGTGTGTGTTTGGGGAACCAGGGTCCATGGGTATATGGGTATATATGCAAATGAAGCAGCACAGCAATAGTGCATTGGTTAGAGCAACCCCCTAACGAACAGACATTCCCGTATGAATCCCACTGTATCACATACCAATTACCATCGGTAATCCGTACATGAACATCTGATGATCTTATCTGATGAGAAAGTACTATTAAGTATTTTTTAATGTTTATTGATTAATTGGTTTAGGCTGCTTGTTTAATTGTTAGATGTATTAGGGTATATAAACTGTGTAAGTTATGTGATGTTTTATACTCCTTGAAGGCGGTTGCCGAAGCGCTAGAGGTGCAATAAACTGGTGTTTTAAGTGGATTCTTCATCTGTGGTCTTCAGTTTATCTTTTCTTTTTGGTTCGTGAAATAATTTTGGAACACAGACTGGAGCGTCCTTTGCGGGACACGCCAAAAATTGCCCAAACCAAAAGAAGGTGATAGACCGGCCATTTTGGCCGCAGTGTATACAGACTCGGAATACAAGAGTGGGAAACCCTGATGACCCATGGGCCGAGACAATTGTATGAAATGGGTCCCGTGAAGTGGAGAGTGAGCAGCGTGTAGTGGTGTGTCCAGAACAGACCAGGACCCAGAGTAAGGATGGGTGCTGTTGAGGAGGTGAGAGTGGGGGAACTATGGGTAGTTACTTATGGGTCTAGGTGTGCAGGTGTTGGCTGATGTGGGCCTATATGGACAGCCCTAGGGATGTAAGCGAATGTGTTCACTGGGCAGAGGCGTCGCCCAACGAGCAGCCACACACACTACGAGTCCCACTGCAGCAAAGTGTAATCTATAGGTCAAGGAACGGAATAACCAGATGTAGACATATATATGTAGAGGTATGTGTGTATATCTACCCATAGCGACATAGAGATATGCCTCTCCCTCTCCCTAGTACAAATGTATACATACAGAGACAGAATACAGATACATACCCACATATAAATATATATACATATGCAGACACCCATAGACCCATATGTCATTAGATATATATATATATATATATATATATATATATATATATATATATATATATATACATGTATGCATACATATACAGATATATATATATATATATATATATGTGACAGTAAATATACACATGTATATAGCTAGAATATGATACAGCAGTTACGAGTAACATATGTTCACAGGCCCTGCATATGGGGATGAGGGGTCCAATAAACAAACATTTAATAAGTAGCATCAACCCCCCCACCCCCCCCATCTAGGCCGGTGAGACATACAGGCACACAGTAAAGGTAAACACACCACTGCTACCCAGACCACCAGCAGGATACCACCAGTGGGAGAGACCTGTAAGGTCTAATCTTGAAACATAGACATCGATGTCCCTTGTGGGACACCAAAAATCAATGATTGGAGCCAGTCCCGGTAATGACTTATGAAACCAGGCTGTAAATATACATGGACCAGTAGGTTGTGCAAGCTTGATAACCCATGGGCCGACACAACATACGACATATGTGCCAACACGGGGAGAGTGGGCAGTGTGTAGTGGTGTGTTTATACCCCATCAGCACCCACAGTAAGGATGAGTACTGTAGAGCAGTGGCAGGTGGGGGAACTATGGGTATGCAATTATGGGCCTAGGCTTGGAGGTGTTGGCTGGTAAAGTCGTATTAGGACTGCTCTGGGGATGTAAGTAAAATTCCGAAATGAGCATAGCTGATTCCCATACCTTCCATCCCCTAAGAGCACATCCACTGGACAGGCCATAAACCATTGGGGGAACATATAGGAACCATACCCTTGAACTGTCCCCAATTTCCAGGGACGTCCCTGATTTTGACTCATTTTCTAACACTTAAACCCTCCTAAAAACTAGTGACATTTGGAGGAAAGGTGTCGAATTACACATAATGGATAACAACAACAAGTAAGAGTCATAAACATCATTTACCGCAGAAAATGTGTATGAATTCATATGCTCTGAGTCTGTCAATGTGTCAGGTTAATAGCACCAATAATTTAAATGTGTCCCTGATGTTGTTATGCTGTGTTCCTGATTCAGTTTGTATTTTCCCCAGTTGTATGAGAGGTCTGACAGGGACAGAAAGCACATATTCCACTGACAACCTTAGAAAGATGATAGAATATTAGGTATGCAGTAACATGACTCAGCTGAAGGATGTGGGTTCCTAAACTCAATTACTCGCTTGTATTGAAGAGTCTCAGTTCTCATGTATTAGCCAGACGGGTGCAGATTGTAAGAGGAACACACCAATAATATGAATCCAACCCTGGACAGGCCACGGATTCCGTACAGTCAAATGGCATGCCGTCACCTAATGGGCAGCCATTTCCAATACTGTTGGCATGTATTCTGATGTAATAGGCATCACAAGGTAATATCGTAGTTCTCACTCCCACCCAGGGGTGTGAGTGTCAGATGCAAACACCAAATGCAGTGCATTTGCAAGTGCGGGAGCAAGTGGGTGTAAGCCTGTTTGGCCGCCAGTATGCGAGTATTACACTGGTAAAGCAATGTAGAGGCTAACTGAGTGTAAGAAACTGTAACCAGAGGTTAGCATTGCTTAGCACCACACAAACCCACACACACCCACTCACAACTGCTTTAATGTGCCTTAATCACACTGCATCCAATGGCCTTATTCTGCCCTGCAATAAAATAAATGGCCTCGGCAAGGCTTGAAACCAGGTCCCTGAACACACAGCTAATGTAATTTACCAATAAGCCATGGCAGATATACAGACATCGGACCTTATCACAAGCATATCATCCAGCGCAGTCATTCAACAGTATAGGAAATGTATTCCATCATGTAGATGTATGTGTGAGTGTTTATGTCCAGCATATAGATACATACATATATAGAGATATATCAGGAACATACCATGCGATAACAAAGCATTACAAATGAATGAAAAGGGAAACACCAGCAACGCCTGTATTATGTAGTGGTGTTTTTTTATGTAATATCAAGACTCCCCCAAACAGACATGTGTTATTTAAACACGCAAACATTTGTACATTAGCCGTATACATCACTCTGTGCATATTATTTACATTAACACAACAGTTCCTGTCCAGTCATTATGTCAGAACAGTACTGTTGCAAGGTGCTGTGTGCAACATCATCATCACGATAAAGGTAAATGGGGTAACCATAGAGGGACCGGTAGTGTTGTGTGTACAATGGGGCCATCCGCATCACGTGTACCTGGAACATTTAAGAGTCATGTGCATACTAGGATAGTGCGCCTGAGAGACAGGGGTGAGGACAACAGGAGTATGTTGTGATGCATATTAAAAGGGTTACATGTGTCCAGTGGACATGTGTGTGAAATGGACAGCTATGTATGGGGCAAATGTTGTTCTAGGAACCGATTGGCCTTATGTTTCCATAGGGTGAGAGTGGGATGTGGGGGAAGGAGAGTAGGTATACCCGTGGAGGATAGGTAGGGTAGGATGACAGACAAGATAGCATACAGGGTCAGTATATGACATATGTAGGGGGATACACCTTAGATGGGGGAGGGGTGTTCGGCATTCACAAGCGCATGAGCCCCAGATGTAAACAGTGGGACTGAGGTCCCCAGCCATTGGCAGCCACCACTGCAGCAAAACAGCTGCAAAGGTGGCAGTGGTGGGGGCTGTCTAGGAGGGGCAGCCTCATCCTGTAAATATGACACTCTGCCCTTGAGCTGGCGTATATGGCCTCAAAACCCCTTATTGAGCCGCCTACACACCATGTCCAGGACCATACGACAGCAGACATGTTCCTGTCTGGACCTGCTCCCAGGGGGGACAAGCCCCATCCTCAGTGGGGGGTACAACCAGAAAGTAGTGCAGAGCCAACAGAGGTGGAGGTCCAGTGCTAGGCCCCAAATGTGCTGGTGCCCGGTGCCATGGCCAGCTGATGTGGGACAGGAGGTTCTGCCGAGACCTCCAAACCCATACAGCCTATGGTGTTGCAGTTTAAACACAGATATGACTTAGTAATAATCAACAGCATTCAGGATTACTTACAACAGCATGCATAGATATGACCATCAACCCAACACAACAGATGGTATACATTTGCAGAGGGAGCACAACACATGCATATATACTGCATGATATCTGTACAAAGTGTAGAAGACATGTGACTGCAGTTATGAACAGTGGCCCATTACTGGCATGTCACTGGAACCCCAGACAGTGTCTGTCATACTACTG
This sequence comes from Protopterus annectens, assembly GCF_019279795.1. Classification (NCBI taxonomy): domain Eukaryota; kingdom Metazoa; phylum Chordata; order Ceratodontiformes; family Protopteridae; genus Protopterus; species Protopterus annectens. Next base: position 1,036,777,061 of record NC_056744.1, read on the forward strand.
TTTCATGTGACATATGTCCAGTCAGGGATGCAATGACAGTAACACATCACTATCCCCATGTACTGGCTGCAATCCTCACACTATGCTCCTGCTGTTCCCAGATGTGTGTTCAGTGAGTAACACAGGAAACAAATGGTTCCACACACTGACCAGTCCACAGATGGCCTTACAGATGGGGGCCCCTCATGAACAGAGCATGGTCTTGTCAGTTTTAAAACATGCAGAATGGCCATTACCACACAGACAACTTTTTAAACAGGCAGTAGTCTCAATGAAGCATAGCTACACTTACATGCTGTAGTCATGTCTGGCACATCACCCTCCTGTCTTTAGGCTACTTCCCCACTGTGTATGTTGTTTGAGGAACATCCAGATATCATCTGTGATGCCGTTTCCAAACACCAGATCCAGGTACCACTCACAGCGACTCTCATGGGCAAACACCAACATGATGTCCCTGGATATTGTACTGTGGTTTTCATGCAAAAGACTATGGGAACATCATCACAGCTGTTCCACATGCAATCAGCTAGAGGAAGACTGCAATAGGTGTAGAGGCCATCACCTGATCATGACCAGCACTTACGTTACACAAGCTGCTGCTGAGCAGGTGTACACCTCCACATTCACCAGAGAGTGTATGGGAGGGACAGACAGAGGCAAAGTACATCAGAGAAGGGCTTGGAGACTAAAACCTAAGCATTGTCTGTCACACACCTACCAGTACAGAGGTCAGACCCCTGACCGACTAGTCATTACTATTACAAGGGCATGCAGTTACTCCATATGCCACAAAGCTGACATGTTGGTGTGCTGTAAGAACACATATGTGTGTTGGTGAGCGACATCTGCAACAGAGATATAGTAGACATACATTAGGTGTAGCACACATGGCTGTCCACATGAACGGATGTCATTGTCAACACAACCACATTCTCTAATGGGCTCACATTGACTCTCTTTGCCAGGCCCACAAATACACTGCCTAACTACTTAGTTTGCCACACTGCAGTAATGCACAGGTACTACATGCACCACAGGGGATATCCAGATATTCTATGGGCTAGGGCACGTGAACGTGTTTGATATCTGTTGGTATGCCAATGGGAGTTATACTGGGAGTGACAATGGTTGGGAGCATCATACTCCACACGCAGACACAAGGTGCCATTACTGACATGCATGTGTGCATTGCTTCATGGGTGTGTAGTGGTCGGCTGTACAAGGCTGGGTGAGGGGTAATCCTTGACATCATGCCACCCGACAATATTGTGCAGTGTGGTACAGGGGTGTAGTGTCTGCAATGTCCCACACAGATGGGTATTGTATGAACTGCCCTGACATCGTGGATACCATTGTGTATGGCCATAGCTTTGCAATGCATGCCATGTCTGTGATTGATAGTCCTTGACATGGACATTGCCTGGGATGTGCATGTCCCACAATAATGTACAGTGACATGTACAGGTGTACCTGGTTTGGCTGGCACATGTTGTGTACACAGACTGTTATCCTCCGATATGCCAATACTGCCTGGTGTGGCAGAACCTGCTTATAATCAGCAGATTCACCCTGCACCTGCATTGATAGCATGATACAGGCATTCCCTGGCCTATTGTACTGCTGTACAGGGTGCTATGTCCTCTGCAGCCCACTGCAATCACACCATGCCTACTATCTGTCATCAATGTGCAGGGTACTAGCAACACAGCGGGATATTCTAGGCAAGTGTGTTTCTGTATGACACATGGGTTCAGGACATATTCCGGGTACTAGTATGGTCACATACTTTGTTCATCAGGCCTTTTGCCAGATGTAGAGGTATGGCTTGCCAACACAGTCCCATGGCTGACTGACAGCTGTACTCCTCGTGAGGTGGGCATTGTGACATAAGATGGACGCCATATAGGAAAACTACAAAATCCGCTTCACAACATGTCCAGTGGTTAGACACTCAGCCATCTCCACTCAGGCTCTGACAGTCAGTCACACACACACCTGCCATGTCCTGGAATTGAACCCCTACCTAACTAGTTTATCACACTACAGCAATACACAGTTACAACACACGCTACGGAGAATACTAGATTGCAACAGTCCAAGAGGTGTATTCCTTGGTGGCTGACATCAGGAGGATTGCCAAAGGTGGTGATGTGAATTGTACAGAGTGTGCATACTCTAAAATGCATTGTTCATGTCTCTGGCAGACAGAGACACACACACACACACACACACAGTTGGTCCCACTTGGAACAGAACCCCTACCTAATTAGTTTATCACACTACAGCAATACGCATTTACAGCACGCGCTATGGAGAATACTAAGTTACAGCAGTCCTAGAGGTGTATTCCTAAGTGGGTGACATCAGCATGATTGCCAGAGGTGGTCATGTGAATTGTACAGAGTGTGCATACTCTAAAAAGCATTGTTCTTGTCTCAGGCATACAGAGACACACACACACACACAGTTGGTCTCTCTCAGAATAGAGCTCTTACCTAGCTAATTTATCACACTACAGCAATACGCAGTTACAGCACACACTACAGAGAATACTGGGTGACAACAGTCCTAGAGGTGTATTCCTAGGTGGGTGACATCAACAGGATTGCCAAAAATGGTCATGTGAATTGTACAGAGTGTGCATACTCTAAAACGCATTGTCCTTGCCTCAGGCAGACAGAGACACAGACAGACACAGTTGGTCTCTCTTGGAATAGAACCCCTACCTAATTAGTTTATCACACTACAACAATACGCAGTTACAGCACATGCTACAGAGAATACTGAGTTACAGTAGTCCTAGAGGTGTATTACTAGGTGGGTCACATCAGCAGGATGGCCAAAGGTGGTCATGTGGGTTGTAAAGAGTTTGCACACTCTAAAAGCATCGTTACTTTCTCAGGCAGGCAGACACACACAGTTGACCTGTCTGGGATTAGAACACCTACTAAACTAGATTAACACACCACAGCATTACGCAGTTACAGCACATGTCATGGAGATTACTGGGTTACAGCACTCCCAGAGATGTATTTTTACGTGGGTGACATCAGCAGGATTGCCAAAGAAGGGCATTCCAAGTGTACTGCGGGTTGTACATTTCTGTTACCTGTGTGTACCTGCTGCTTACTGTCATGAAAACACATTTACACCTGCTTAAAAGTATCTTATGCAGTCCTAATTGACAGTATCAACAAGGCTTGCAGGTCCTGAACCGTGAACCATGCACACTGAGGTCACTGGATGCACCACTATGCCATCTGGGTTGTACACATGTTGCATGGAGTCTATAATGCACATCCTACCACAGGTATTCCACAGTACTGTAAACAAATGGGTCAGTCCCTTTGTGTACATATGTACAGTACCCTTGAATGTACTGTACTCTGTGAAACAACAGAGAAGTCTACATCTGTACAACTGTCATAAGTACACACACACATATATATATATATATATATATATATATATATATATATATATACATATATATATGCACCTATGGGATGTACACACACACACACACACACACACACATATATATATATATATATATATATATATATATATATATATATATATATATACACAGACACAGCCATAGCTATATATATATATATATATATATATATATATATATATATATATATATATACACACACACACACACACACACACACACACACACACACACACACACACACACATCTGAATGCCCTTTGTGACACAGAAGGGTTCCAAAGGAACTGACGTGTACACAAAACAGAGGCATCGCCTGTGTCATAACATTTAAATCATAAGCAGTACATCAGAGAAGGGATGGTTGTTGTATATGTGAATTTTGAGGTGGGGAATGGTGGCTATTGTAATCTACCCTGGGGATTGTGGAGTTAGGGTGGGGAATGATGGGTATGGACCTACACCCCGGCGACCACTTCTGTGTCACTGCTCGACAGTGGCACAGGAAAATAACATACCCAACTGTAGTCGTGCTTGACCGTGTATTCTTTACCATTCCTAACTATATAATACTTTGTAGACACTGGCCACCACAGTTGGCTACCATGGTGTGCTAAAAGATATTACACATGTGTATGCCTGGCTACAGGGTAGTCACACACACAAACATGCACACACATGCCAGTATTGCTCATACACTTCTTGCCTATGTATAGGTAACTAGTACAGAGTTATGCAGTTGGGGTATGTGCCACAGAACACATACACTTACTGATTCCACGTCTAAGCTGGGTGACATCACAGGACCAATTACTTGCAGTGGGGAGGGGGGAAGAGAGAGGTTTAGCAGTTGACAAGTATAAAGGCCAGTGCAACAGGAGGTATCACTTTGGAATGCAGCAAATCCCGCTGTCATGACAGGATGCCGACACATATACACACACAACCACACTCATCCATTTGCTGACACACACACTCAGGCTTTTGCTGAGACACACACACACACACACACACACACACACACACACACACACACACACACACACACACACACGCAGGCATTTGCTGTTGCACACACAAACACATACACACAGTTGCTAGTGGTGGGATCATAACTCCTGCCTATCTAAAGTTCACTATTTCAGTACTACGCAGTTACGAGATGCGCCACAGAGATTATACATTCCAAGGCAGTCAGACTGCCCTTCTACAATTGAGGACAACACCAGGGAGACTGACAGTCACGAAGTACATAGCTGTAGACCTGTGTGTTTAAAGTAGGTATCCATTACAACCTGTATGCACAAACAAGACACATCATCCACAGGTAGGCCTGAGAAGTATAGTTGTAGCACATCAGGAACCTGAACCGGAGTATGGCCATCTGCAGAATGGGCAACTGTTATCACTATACAGGGTTACAGTTGGCATGCTCATACACTTAGTAGCACGGGGCCGTTTGGGATGCACTATGACTACAACTACACAAGGTTATACTGGGCGTGCTCATACACTTAGTAACAAAGGGTTGTTGGATGCACTGACTCAAATTATGCAAGGTGGCAGTGGGTACACTCATACACTTAGTAGCACAGGACTGTTTGGGGTGCACTCCGATTCTAACCACTGAAGGCCACAGTGTGCATGCTCACACACTTACATGTACTGCACACGTTGTAATGGACTCCTATTGTAAACACACAGGTTAACAGCAAGGTACATCTTACCTATCAGTGTACATGCACATCATACTAGTTTACTACCTGATACCTGTATGTGGCCTGTAAATGATATATCTGCGTCTATGCTGTGTGATACACATGCATACATGTACATGAAGTACTGACATATATATGTTACGTATACACATTCATGCATGTGTGGACGTGACAGACAATAAGTTACCTGGGTCGCACAGGCGGATGCTACCTACAGTATGTGCCACACACTTTGCTGCCCTGAAAGGCATACATTGATAGCAGCTTGTGGACAGTGGCTTTATATGTGGAACAGTGGAATGTGCAAGCATAATGAGTGAGCCACCTTGTGTAATGGTACTGAGGTGCAGGTGACAAGATGACCTCTCCCAGCTGTGGTAGTAGTTGTCATTATTAGCAGGACTGCTACCCTAAGTATATCTCACATTGGTCATATACACAAGTTCTGCCACTGTCTGTCACCTTACAAGGGGCATTTGCTACCAAACACATTAATGCCACGTACAGTGATGTCATGGTATGGGTGGCAACTGCTAGACCAAAACAACGTGCCAAGATCCTGCTGTTATTATGAGGTCGTCCAGTGTCTGTCATTCCAGGCTGACATGACTGAATGACGAGCCTTCAACACAGAGCAAATGCATCCATGTTAAACGTGTGTGTGGATAATACCTAGGTTGCATTTACCCATATAGTCGCATTCCAAGGCAAATGTCCTACACACAGAAGTAACACCCTGACACCTACATGACAATTGCATTGGATGCCTATGCTAACCCATGCTAGATGTGTGGCTTTCATAATCCATTAGCTCAATGTAGAACCTACAATGGGGAATACAGACATCTGTGCAGTGAGGAACATCTGGCTGAAGGTTCTGTAGTGCACAATTGCACTACCACCATATAACTCAGATTCAGACATTTGGGCCATAACAGTGGTATGGACCATACCAGTTGGTGGTGTACACATATTCATAAAGGCTATTCAAATGTACGGACCACTACTCCGACATAACGCATCACAGATGAGTCAGGTACAGGTGACAGTGGCAAATGCTGCATTCTAGGTTGTATCCACATATACATCCACCACCTTGTTCCCAAACTACCAACACACATCCATATGTGGTATGACATAGTATGGTAGACCACCAGGTAACCTTCGATTGGTGGACTGTACCTAGGCCTACATCAACTGTGCAATGTACCCATGTACAGATATAGCTGCATAATGTGCTATGCAATGAAATAATACCACTGTTTGTAACTTGCTCAGTTGTACACATATGAGGGCCCCTTGGATGTTGTCAGCATTAACATGGTCGACTGTTGCTGTACATCAGTAACCAACACCCTCATGGTTGAATATGACCTAACCGTACTTGCCCTGGATATGCACATCCCACACTCATACAACATATATCACATTACCATAGCTTTCGTTTACCTTTCTACATACAGGTGGCTACAGTCATTACACACATGCACATGGCAAATAGCATGCTAACAGTACATAAGATTCGATATTTATGTTGACAGAGGTAATATCCCCTCTGTACTGGTCACCCACGACATCTGTCATATCAAACACCACCCCATGTGGCATTGTCTTTAGACATGTCCACCTAATGCAATGCCTACAAACATACCCAAATAACAGGACCAAAGGACATACACAAGGCCTGTATTGATATATTCAGGGAAATCCAGCTCTGCACTGTATGTTTCTGAGTAGTCACAGGTGATATGTTCATGACATGTACAGCCATGTGTGGCTACAGCTCCTACATATACCCCATGTCAACAATTGCAAGCCATGCATGCTGTGTGCTGTCTGGACATTAGCCTTAGTACCACAATAGCCAGTACATGCTGGGGTGAGATGTTTACAAGCCACAGATGCTCAGCTATGTTTCACACATGGCGTGGGGAAGGTGTGGAATGTATCCTCTTGACCTGCTAGTGCACTTACTGATGTGGACCGCATATTTATACATGTATTGCTGTTTGTGTAGATTCCATGTGTATGCAGTGGCTGATGTCTGAAGGTGACTGTTGTCTTAGTACAGCATGCTGTTGCAATACAGCCTCAGCATTGCCAACTGTATATGGTGATATGCTCTAAGTACATGAGGTATGGACGTATGTTTGGACATGACTACTAAGTGGTGGGGCTTCTTTGCAGATGAATGATTACTGAGGACAGCTCACTGGTGTGTTACAACCAGGCCTACAATAACCTGTGTACCTCCTAAGGTCAGGTTGGGTTAATTGAAGTGGAAGACAGGCAATGTGGAATGCTGTAAGGGTGACACCGAAGGCATACCCCATGACACCTGTAACAGTAATACCTCCCCTGTGCATATATTGTGCATATATCAGCACAGTTGTCATAGGAAAGAGTCAGTAAGCATTGTACCAGATGTGATAGTGCTGTACTGCTGTAGTACCTATCATGAGATAGCCATGTGTTTGATTCACAGTACTGGCACATGTGGGTATGTGTCCATATATGTCACGTATGGTTGGGAATACATCCCACATGTTATCACTCTCCTGAACACTGTTGGTGATGCCAGTACAGAGTGAAGTGTAGAAAGAAAGCCATAGGCAGGTGGTTGAACCACACACATGTAAAGTGTCTGTATGTGTGTGACATAGGTGTATATCTCTGTGAATGCCAGTGTGTGTGTGTGTGTGTGTGTGTGTGTGTGTGTGTGTGTGTGTGTGTGTGTGTGTGTGTGTGTATGTGTATGGCTGTCCTGTTCCTGGAGTGAGGCTGTATGTTACCATAGTGGAATGTTAATGCCCCCTCCCCACATCCACTCAAAGCAGTGTAGCATGCCTGTTGATAACATCAGTCATAGACGGGCATACTAAACACCTGTTAACATGTATGCCCTGGGGTGTCACTTGTTGTTACATAGCCTACTGATGGACCCCCCCTCCCCAGATACACTCACTGCACTTTAGTATCCCTGTCGATGTCCTTGATCTTAGGCCATTCCAACTACCTGTACATGTGTAATCTCTGTGGTGCATCTTGTAATTGCGTAGTACTATAATGATGATATGCACATTGGCAGGGGTTGACATCCGAACACTGGCAACTCTGTGTGTGTGTCAGAGTGTGTGTGTTACTGTGTCTGGAATCCCTGAGTGTGTGGGTGTGTCTGTGTTTGCATGCTGTCATGGCAGTGGGTATTACTGCTTTCCAATGTGATGTCACTATTTCCACTGGCCTTTACCCTTGTCATCCAGCATACCACACTTTTACCCACTCCATGCTCCAGGTAACTATACCTGTGATGTCACCCACTATGGATGTGACGGCTCTGAACACAGTAGCTTACTACACAGCTATCATGCTCTTGGATCATTAGAACAGTAAACATAATTAAAACATGGGAGAATATAACTGTGATGTGGAAGCTACAAAGTGCATGCAGGTATTGTCATACTGACCTGTGGGTAGTCAACATGTACATATGGGATTCCTGCATACACCAACATCCCCTGGCACATGCAACTACACCTGAAAGAGGAAGACAGAATGTCAGGATCAACATGCTGTTAGTGTTGTTACACATGCTACATGCTGTCAAACATACAAAATGCATTCCAAAACTGCAATACATGTTATGTCTGCTGCCTGTCAACACTACTCAGCAATATTATCCTACAATTGTCTACCTAGTATGTTCACCCTGTGCATCAGACCATATGAACATGTCCCTGCACCTATGGTGTGGATGACAGGGATGCAGCACAGGCATCATCATATGCACAGGGTGATAATGTTTGCCAGAGGCCTAGGCTGTGCCATTGGATGACATTATGCATGTGTGTTAAGGCCTGTGATATCATTGGGTGTTTGTGGATGTTATGCGTGTGTGTGTTGAGGTGCCCTACATTTGTTTTCAGTGTGTGTGTATGCATGCACACAGGTCTGGCATGAGGCTGGCCTACACAGGGGTAATATTGACAGCTGCAAACCGTACAAGGTAGGTGTCACAGTTCATGGTGTCCGGCCATGGCCACATGATCTGTGCCTGCCAGGGGTTGCACAGGCACTACCAGGCAGAGGTCCAGATTGGGTACCATCTGATGACACATGCCCACTGGAATTGTGTCCCTCTTGGGACCATTCAGGACCATGTGCACGTGGCTTGCTGCATTTTGGTGTGGACTGCACAGCACCAGCACCACTGCTGCTGCTACCGCCACTATGGGAGGGGGCATTTACAGTAGCATGTTCACGTAGACCTTCAATAGGTGATGTAGCTGGCCTACATCCACGTGCCTGATGCCTCGCTCCCACCAGATTTTCCAGCACAGACATTCCACGCTCAAGGATTGACATGCCATGGTCAAGGACTCCCACCATGTCACCCAATCATCTATCCAAAACATCTGTAAGATGATGGTGAGCATTTGCAAGTGCCTGGATGTTGTTGGTTAATGAACAGACAGCAGCCCTCTGAAACCTCAGACCATCTCTGTTGTGCCATTCAGCACATGCCTGTGCCTCCATTACAGCCCGAAACATGTGTCTGGTGACACCAGCCGATGTGCTTGGTCCCACAGAGGCATGTTGGCCAGTGGTCCTCCTATGAGCAGTGCTGGGCACATGCCTGTGTGGGACATCACCTGTCTGTTGACTGGGAGCATGGTGTGTAGGCACACCTTACGTAGTCACCACACTTCCGTGTTCCATGCTAAAACCTGCAAACTGTCCTTCCTCTATGGCCAGTGGTGATGGGGTATGTGCAGGCAGGGGAACTGTGTGCGAGGATTAGGGAGAGACAGGTGGAATGGCAACCAATGGCACAGACTCAGCCCCTGACAACCCTGCCTGTGCCTCAATCATTCTATCATCATCACTGCTAGAGTCTGTGGTGACACTAACATCAGGTGGACCGCAGGAGGGCAACACACCTACATCAACACCTGTGAGGGGAAGACAAGAACTGTACATTACAAGTTATACCAGACATACACACACAGAGACACAGAGACACACACAAACACACAGACAGAGACACAAACAGACACAGACACACACAGACACACAGACACACACAGACACTCACAGACACACACAGATACACACTCTACAGGCATGTGATATGACGGATGGCATTCGGCTTAGACAATTATAGTTTCAGCTTAGGCAATTATAGTGGTAGTCATTGTACATCCCTGAGTTGCATGCAACAGCATGCATATGGTATAGCAGATGGCATGCACCTTACATAATTATAGTGGTGGTTAGCATACATACCTGTATTGCACCCTTTGTGTTAGTAGCCTATGCCCCATACCTGCAACACAATGCATGCACTTTGCACCATTGCACTACAATGCCATGGTGTGTGCAACATACGGCACATGTTAACGGACCTTCGCCGACCTTTGTACATCTGCCACTGTTGCTTTGTGTTGGCCACTGCCCCTATGTGTGAGGACATGAGCAGTAGGGTATGTCGACTACATACTATGTTTGCCTGAGCCCTAGCTTGCATATCTCCCCCAAAGCAGTGCATGTCTGTTCAACATCATTCTGCCTACTCCTGAGCTGAGTGTACACATTGTGCATGTGGCTGTACACACATGTTTGACATGGCTGCCCTACTTTGCAATAGTGTCACAGACCAGCACAGGTGTACAGTACACCAGCCTGCTGTGTGGCGTATGACTTTGACAATCACATGTAGTATGACATGTCTTCTGCTGACATGTTGAATGACATGCATACATGTGTAATACAATAGTGTCCTTTCCAATCTACAGTACAGTAATGGTGTCCCAATGCAGGTACGTGTTATACTAACATGGGCCTTCAGCTGATGCAGTGTTGTCTGTCCACCCTACATATATGCAGGGACATACTGCACATTGAGCTGATATGCATAGCCATTGCAGGGCATCATGTGGCTTCACAATTGCTATACAGTGTGAGCTACTGACACAGTTCATAGCCATGACTATGTTCACATACAATACATATCTAATGTGGAATGTGATCCACGTCACCAAGGTGTATACACAATAAACCCTAATGTCGAATGTGCAACACAAGTCACAGAAGGCTATAAGGATGACACTACTGCACATCTGCAACCATATTACTGATACCTGCCAACTATGCCCACACATGGCTAATGTACAAGTTCTTTATGTCCCACATGCCATCTGTGTACCTCACACACATGAGGAGCAGGCATGACAGTGATGTCTGACACCAGCAAGGGGAATCTACTGTATCTGTGGCTGGATGTGGATATATGTGTATGTTGTGCAACACATGTATGTATTTTGATACTGTATAGGTGTATGCTTCCATGTCGTGACACACTCCAAATGTTCAGGACATGTTATGTGGTGGTTTCATGTCATGCTTACACAAGCTGTGCACAGGCCTGTATGATGTTTAGTGTTTCACATCTGCAATATCAACATTACACAAAGGCCATAGTTGTATTGTGTCGAGCCAATGTACAACAGGGTGTACACACATGTACATCACTTCTACAGTGTGCTTTGCTTCATGTCTTTGGCCATCCTCCATGGCCATGTGTACACATGTGCAGTCCAATGGTTGTGATGGCCATCGTCTTTCACATGTCAGTGTTATCTCATATGACATACACCCATAGATGTCATATGCTCCACTGAGGACAGGGTTATTCAGACAAAGGGTGGTATGTATGGGATGTGAGACTTGTTTTTCAGGATAGTTGAGCAGTGTTGCAGTCAGCCCACTACATGTCATGGACATGTCTGATAGCACATGACAGTGTGTGACATTCATAGCAAGGGTATACTCCACAAGGGTGTATCCTGTGGGATAGGCATACTCCAGCTCCAACATATTTAGTGTGTGTGCACACATATGCTCTCTGTACAGTACTGTTTGTATTCCCAACATATGTAATGCTGATATGTAGTACCTGTCCCTACAGTGGAACACACCTTCACCATTGTATTCACTGTTGTCCACACATCTTGCAAGGACAGTTTGGAAGGTTTAGTGTAGGTGTTTCATATAGTCTACAATTGTTTCACATAGGTAAACAGTGTGATGTATTGCAGGTCTGACCAGTGTCAGACCAGGACCACCATACATTATGTGTATATGTGTTATGGCAGATAGCATGCAATTAATATGTTCCGTGCAGTATCAAGCCTGGTAAATAATAACAATCTCACCTGACACAGGCTGCTGTCACTGCAAAATGCCAGAGGTACCTAAACAGGTGTGTCACAGCAGTAAGATTATCCACACCTGTGTGGCAGCTACAGGGTGCAATGTCTGTGTTAGCACATAAGCCAGTACAATACACTATTCTATGGAGTATGCACAACTGTGCATACATAGAGTAGCAGACTATAGTATGTGGCATGTGTGCATACATGCCTTGCATATGATGTTACATTACATATTGTACAGTAACACATGTAACTATGTGATATATGGTTGTGTTTTATGTGCAGTAGTGACTTACCAGGCAACTCCAGGCTCGGTGGTTGAGAGACACCCACCTCCACAATACCAGCTAATGCTTGTGGATGGAGGCCTGCAGGTGTCCCCAGGTTGGCCAATTGCTCCTCGGTACATGTGAGTGGGGGATGGGTGAGTGGTCCCCCACCTGTTGCACCTTGTTCCCTGGTATTTGCATTTGCACACTGTTTCACCCATCTTATCTGGTCAGTGCAGTGTCAGCGCACCTGCTGATAGGTGCGATTGTGACCACCAACATCATTTACCCTCCTGCAGAGTTCCTCCCACAGGACATCCCACTGCTGTGCATCCTGTGGTACATGACTGAAGAGCGCCATGTAGTTGTCAAGGAGGTATGGGATGAGGATCTCATCCTTCAACCGGCTGTATGGCGGCAGGTGGGTACAGGGCATACCTGGAAGACATAACGATGGAGACAGGTCACAGTAACTAACAGAGACGTACAGCAGTACAGCTGAACATACATGTGTATCACATTTATTAAGTTTACAAATAAGTCTTTGTAGATCTACATGACACTAACACCACTGACATGTATAAGTCACACACATTTGACACCTACTGGTGATGTGATGGTATCACTATATATGTGTGTGTGTCATGTGATGACATTGCTCATACACCATGTGGATGTTGTCTTGACGTGGACATGTCTGTTTGCCTGTAGTGGTGTCTTTACCTATTAGCACATGCCTGGATATGTTCACATTAATGCAATTGACCTTAATGCTGTGTATATGCCACATATATAGTCATACATATCCATTAGGGACATGACCTGTGACCCTGCAGACTTGCAAGCATGTATGTGTTTTGCCATATACATCTACATGGCACTGTACAGCTGTGTAGCATCCTGCCATGTATTGCCTGTGTTGCAGGGTTGGGTATCAACTATGGCATGTATGGTCATAGTGATGTGGTAGGTTATATGCCCTGGGCCTAGGCAGACAGCTTACCTAGCTGTAGGAAACAGACAGGTAATATTCAGTGGCCAGTTCAAGCAGTGCCACAGAACTGATATACATGTCTACTGATATGTTTGGCATGCGGTCATCACACCATGTAACAGAGAGGGGTGATGTGCAGCTCCGCTGGACAGGGATGCATAGTATGGCAAAACTATGTTAAGTGTATGGGACAGGGATCTGTCAGGCATGCTGTGATCTTTGTACTAGACAGGTGGATGTCCATGACATATGTGTTTATTTGGGATCAGGATGTGTTAAGTGTAGTATGTCAAACACCTGTGGGTTGGACATGGCTTTATTCAGGGTAGGCTGCATGCTACATAGTGCAGCTAGGGATTGTGAAGGGCAGTGTAGGCCATCTACACATGGGCAATAACCCTTAAAGGAAATATGTGATCTATTATGGGCCATATGGGTGTTGAGTATGGCTGAGCAGTTATCTCTATATTCCTGGATGGCACCCTGTCATGATTAGGGGTGCCACATATGGGTACCTGTCTTTTGTGATGATGTAACTATCAAAGGGAAGTACTGTCCAGCTGAATCTCATACACACAGTTGCCATTATGTTGACCGCTGCCTAGGTGGTAGTTAATGGGTACAGGGTTTGTAACATAGGGGATGACAATGCAATACTTAGCTGTCAGAAGGTGGCCATACATCACACACCACACATCTGACACAGTAAGGCCCTTCTGTATGTTGAAAGCAGCATACAATGAGTCGACTATTGCTCCTAGTTCATAGTCATTTGCAGACATCAATAGGCTGATGCCTTCTGTGTTAGTCTATGTGGTATATATTCTACAGAGGGGGCGTACCAGGAATTACCCCTGTATTACTGTGGCTGGCACTGGTTTGATATGCATGTATTCGTCGGATACCCTCTGTAGTGTGGGTTATGCCAGCAGTCCGGTTGCCAAACACTCCTGTGACATAGGTATATGCACCTAGTTTACTGAGTGTAGCTTGAACACAGTATGAGTGATGGTGTCGTGTGACCTGGCAAGGTCATGATATGCAGTGTGAATCAACCCTACTGTCATCTACATCTGTACCGAGTACATCAATTACATTGACCACGGTTCATGGTCGTACAGACCAGACTCAGCAGGGTAGTTGTGCACTATGTCCCATTATCAATGGTGTCTCCCCCTTTGTGGGGTGTGATAACTGTTGCTGTGCACCATTTGGTGTGTACACAGCCTGACATGAAGCTATGATTGAACATGATGAGTATGTGGATAGCTGAATATTCTCACATTTGTGTAGGATACACCCTGGGATGGTGACAGTTCCCATGAAAGCTGTATGTATGGCATTAGAGAGTGCAGCTTGTACCTGCATAGTCGTTAGTACAGAGGCCCTGTAGTGTACATGGATATATTATTAAGCATACCTGTTGGGGGTGGGGGGAGGTGGGAGTGGGTTTAGGTTCTCCAAGACCCTATCAGGATGGGCGGGTGCTATTTCTGTAGGTGCAGTACTTCCCATGCCATAGTGCTGTGCAGCATGGCAGGTCTTGTCGTTGCCATTACGATTAATGACACAGCTATAGAATGCTCTGTGCTTGGCCTCATAATATGTGGCTGATTGGTTTCATGGTAGCTTTGCATGGTTTCATATGGTGTATCTGCATCTTACTGAGGTTGAACAGGGATCACCTACACTCATGTGTGTTCACTCTTGCAACAGTTACTACCTTCTGTGGTACAGTTTAAAGCATGGTACCACCAGTTTGCCTACTTGTTTGTGTTGGGTTGACTCCTGGTTCTGTTTTAATGGCACAATTACTGCACATATGTGACTGCTTAAGTTTCATTTGTGTAGTATTCAGCATTTGCACATGCATTGTCCATCTGCATGGGTGCCATTGCACTCACAACTCTGCTCTTAGGGAACATAACATTGGCATTGGAGACTAACTATGTGTAGCATACTGTTAGCCCTGTTTGTGTGACTACTGTGATCCAGGTCAGTGGGGTGGATGGAATCCAACATGCATTGAGCACAGGTGTTGGTAGATGAGGAGTCGTCACAGTTCATAATGGAATAGTTGAGAGTAGCCAATATTATGGTTCTGTCTCAGACCTATTCTTCCCCATTACAGCACATTATGGCAGTTGGGCAGTGCACGGCCTGGTGGGTGAGCTTTCTCAAGGTGCATTTTGAATTCCACTGTGGCACAAAGGTAGGTTGCTCAGCATAATGCATCTAATGTTATGCAAGTGCAATTAGCATGGGGGTGTACACATCCTTCAGGAATATGGACACACCTATGGCCCGTGTGTTCCAATAAAGGATAATGGGCAAAAGGTGAGGTATGTGTTATAACATGGTCATGCAGGTGTGCTCTCCGGAGTGTTGAAACATGTCTCAGCCACTGCACAGATATGTTCTCCATGTTAGGGATTGACGTATGTGTGACCGTATAGTGTTTCTGACATGTATCATTGTGTAGCGAGACCCACAATGTATTGCTTGGCTGTCCCTGTAACAGCAGTTGACCCTCACCTGAACCGTGCATGATGAAGGCACTATAGGGGAAGCATGAGCCCTAGGCTGTATCCAGATTCCCAGGGGTGATAGGTGCAGGCCCTGTCTGGCAAAGCATCATGGTCTGTCAACCATTTTATCCCAGGATGACAGATAATGGATACCCTGCGACATGCACCACTACACTACACTACACAATTGTGGAATACAATCCTTTTGTCCCTGTACTGCAGTATCATTCTGGCCAGTGGCAGAATGCTACCCAGGCCTTGGGACATACCTGCATGGCCTACAAGACCTGACAGTTCCTACATGTGTTTCCATGCTGTCCAGGCTACTGCATCACAGGTCCTGCACAACAACATGGAATATGTCAGAGCCATGTGTATATATCAGTAGGTGGGCTGAGTGTATGAGTATGTGGCTAATCATGTCAGACAGGCAGCTGACAGTATGTATGCCCTCATATAGGTTGGTGTGTAACATAGTGCTAGGGTTTGCACTCACAAATGAGTACTTTTGGGCATGTTTCCAGTCATGTGTTCAGAGGCGTGACACAAATATGCAAACTATGTCATACAGTTTGTGTATATCGATGTCTGTCTCTTCCTGCTTGGGGGGAGTTACTTGTTCGGCCAGATACTTAGACGCATCTGTGAATGTGTGTGATTACCGGTAGTGTGTGTGGATGTCCTTACTGTGTTCTGGTGAGGGTATGTGTTGGTTGTGTTGATGAGCTGCATGTGTTAACCCACACCTCATGACTGTCCAGTCCAGTCATGGCTGTAGACTGGGCTGCCGTCCAGCTTACCCCTGTAGCTGCATCACAGACAATGTGTGGGGCATGGTGTTAGGTGGGTCTGGCAGTGTACATGTCATAGAAATTACATTCCCCCAGGATGGCCACATACACAAAGCTCACATTAGGAGACACCAGTAGCTGACTAGTGGACATGCCTGTATGAGCAGTCAGTACTACAAGTACCAAGTACTGTCTTTAGTTTACGTATTGCTTATGAAGATGTTATAGACAGTGATGCTCACATGTAATTATTTGTGTTATGGATGTGATAACACTGGCTATTACGGAAACAGTGTAGCTACCCTTGGCAGTGAACCTTCTCTGAGGAGCACATCACATCCTGTTAGTTGATTACAGATGAAGCATGTGTCTACTGGTCTGTTTCTTTCTCTGGGTATATACTCACATATCCACTAGGACCATGAGCTCTGTTGGGCACAGACACCCACTCTCCAAACAGAGTCATGTATCTGATGCCACTATCAACATGATCAGGATATAATCAGATAATGTGAGCCATCAGCTATGATGCGGCTATTACACATGGGCAGCTGTCTCCTACATATTACACTCCTACTGCAGATGTTACACTGGAGTTAAAGATTATATGCAACCTGTTTCATTACCAGTGCTGTGCACTACCTTACATACAGTATGTGCAGGTGGCTCTTAGGTTGGGCTACACAAACCTGGTAGTTCAACCAGTGTGTCTGTACTCTCAATAACCACTCTATGTAGGTGTGCACATAGCCATTTGGCCCAGCCCTGTAACAAGGGTCACTACACATTTGCATAACATGTACACATGCACAGCTGTTATTGCTTGCAGAAGATAGTAGAGAGGTGGATATTACATATGTTATGTGCATGGTTAGTTACCTGGCTCTTCCAGTTATCTTTGCTATCATGCTGCTAACCTGTCAGATGAATACTAATGCTATGTATCCTGTCATTGAGTATTGTAATTGCCAATAGACATAACTACTGTTTGCATAACATATCAGAACTGCTATGTAGAATAGAATACAGATCTGCCTAGACAACTATACATTACACAGTTATTGGCACAATACCCCACAATGCACACCATATTTTCCTGGTAAGCCCACCTTTATCATGTTCATCTTACTTATACACCCATACATATGTCAACTGTTACAATATAAACCAAAAAAACAAGTATCCAACAAATGCACCAAGTATTAAATATTAACTTGAACACAGTACATGTCTCTTAAAACATGTACCCATTTATTTGAAGCACTTTTCGTTGCTGTTATGCAGCAACTTCTTCAGAAAAAAATACACCAATTTCAAACAACCTTATTTAAATAATAAACACAATCACATGATACTAGCATCAGCTGATGTTCACGTTACAACATATTTTCCACATAAAATATTTTAAAACTGGCTAAAGCAATTTAACATTTATACTACTTTAACACTGCTATAAAAATCATCAATAAATATCCCTACATAAATCAAAAAAAAAAATATATATATATAAATAGTACATCCTTCTCTTATACAAAGAAATATGTACTAAAATATACTGTCACTATTTCTATTTAGTTACATTTGTACATGCATGTCAAAATTTGTAAAATGTCTGAACCTTATTCATCTTTTCAGACTTTTAAGTTTCAATAAACATGCTACGTTACAAGAATCGTTAAGTCCTGGAAAAAAGAATGCATTTAATCGAATTTGCCATGCTAATTTGTGTTCTTCTAACAATAGATTGAATGGGCCACCTCTAATATCTATTTGTACCTGATCTATTGCTTTAAATACAAACGTGTGCCCATCATTTGAGGCAGTGTGTCTTGCCAAAGGGTTGTCTATTTTGTTAATATCAATTGCGTGGGAATGTTCATATATTCTTTCCCGTAATCTACGTTCAGTTTTACCCACGTAGAATGCTGGGCATCCTAAACATCTAGCAATGTATACAACTTGTTTAGAATTACAGTGAAGTTTGAACTTTAACCTGTATTTATTCCCATTTATGCAAAATGTTTCACCTAGTTCTATAAATCTACACATCTTACAGTTACCACATATGGTCATACATATGTGTCTATGCATATTTGGGCTACTCCCACTTTCAAGGAGGTTTCTGAGATTAAATCCTCTCCTGAATACAATTTTGGGTGGTGGCCCTAATTTGTCCAACAACATTTTGTCATTAGTAATAAATTGCCAATTCTTGTATAAGGTGAGTTTCATCATCTCACTGTCTTTACTAAAAGTGGTGATGAAGCTAGTACCAAAATTACAATCCCCTCTTTTAACAATCACTTGCTCACAATTAGAACTATCCAAGTTAAGGTGATGTTCAATGGTGTATCTTGTGTTACTCACCTTTAGAATGGACTAAAATTGTCCACTTTGTCTCTTATCAATTATTTCAGACACTAAAGGTTGGACTAAGTAATCTGGGTACCCCCACTGTTGGAACATAATACTCAGATGTTCGCATTCCTCATAAATATCAGACTCAAGAGTAGTCATCTTGGCTGCCCTAATTAACTGACCCTTTACTATTGAATGCTTTTGATGAAGGGGATGGCTACTTGAAAAATGAAGGAAAGAATTACAATATGTATCTTTCCTGAAGATTCTAGACACATATCCATTGTTAACTCTGTCTTTTGTTAGCCTAACATCAAGATAGTCAATAGTGTCCCTGTTGAACTTAGCTGTAAACCTAAATAACTCAGTTGTAGAGTTTAAGTATGAAACAAAAGCCTCAGCCTGTAAGTTGTCACCATAAAACATGACAAAAATATCATCCAGAAAACGTGTGTAGAAAATTAGGTTCGACTTGTGGTGGGAGTTGTTAAAAATAAATGCCTTTTCCAAGTATGCCATAACTAAATTGGCAAAACTGGCTCCACAAGGCGAACCCATTGCTGCACCTTGTTTTTGTTGATAAAATTCTTTATTAAACATAAAGTAATTATTTGTAAGAATGATATCTAATAAACATTCAACAGTGGATATTTCATGTGTTGGTGCATTCTTTGATTTGAGTATTAGGCTAACCCATTCTATCCCCTCTAAATGGGGGATTGAAGTGTAGCGGTCCTTCACATCAATGGTTAAAAAGTTGTAGTCATCACTGAATTCTAAGTTGTTGATTCTCTGTAAAAATGACCAAGAGTCTCTACACACTTGGGGTTCGGACACAAGATATTTTTTCAAAATAGTGTCTACTACTTTTGCACATGGGTATGTGATAGAACCTCTACCATCAATCAAGGGTCTCATGGGTGGATTTGCCAAGTCCTTATGGATTTTGGGAATACCAAACATAACAGGGGTCTTGGGCCAAGGCATAGACATATAGTTAAAACTGTCGATGTCAATTGTTGCCTCAATGAATAAGTCGTTGAGGTAACTTTTTATACGATTGTACGCAATGTTAACTTCATTAAGTGAGGCTTTAGTATACACTTCATTGTTTAACAGATTTTGCATTCTATCATTGTAATCAGCTTGATCGAAAACAACTAATCCCCCTCCTTTATCAGGTTTGACCACCCTTACTTTAGAAGCTCTTAAGGTCTGCAAAGCTAGTTGTTCGTCAAAACTTACATTAAAATTCCTTTTGTATGTACAAGTACTACACGAATCTGACAAGTGTCTGAAATCAAGCTCACAGACATGTTCAAATATCTTAAGAGTTGGATGCACAGGGGGGTTAAATGTACTAGAAACTCTCAGTGTTTGATTCCTGTTGTTAGCATTACCAAAAAGTAAAATAAAATTTAACTTTATGACAAACATTTTCAAATCCATAATCGACTGAACCAAGTTCAAGGGTCTACTAGGAACAAAGGTATTTCCTTTTGCTAGTAGGTTGACAAGTACTGGGTCGATCTTTATGGATGAAAAGTTGAAAATGTTAAAGTCTCCTGCTGTGTTAGTAACAGTTTCAAATACAGGAGCATCATTGTTCGTTATCTTTTGCACCTGTTGTTGCACTGTTTGTTCCTCTGATTCCGGTTGAATTGTTTCTTCAGAATCGCCCCTGTATGATTGATGTTCTGAAAATTTGAAGCTTGAACATTTATGGTTGTATCTTGATCCAAACCACCTTGTTGGTCATTAACCCCACAAGTATTGTTGTAACTTCGAATACGCTCACTGCGTCTTGCTGTGGTTTGATTTACCTCAACACCAACTGCCTCATTATAATTGTTGTTATTTTGTTGTTGAACTGGTATGTTAGTATTAAATAAGCTAGATACTTGTGCTAGGGATGGCCTAGGATAAGCATTATCATTATCATAAGCCCTCTTGTTAATTTTTCTGGTTTTATTCAACTTCATTCTATCTAAAAGCTGATTTATACTCAGAAAACAACGTTCATAAATCATATTTATATCTAAAAAAATTCAACATTTGTAGTAATGTCACCATTCAAAACTGACACTTCATTGGTTAAAGTGTCTAGTTGTAAAGAGTAATGTTTTATAATAAGTTGCATCAAGTCAAAACCTTGCTGATCGAATAGGGAGTTGAGCTCCAAGTCAGGTATAAGTTCAGTGGGGTACTGATGAAAGCGTAACCCCTTTGGAACAATACGTTGACTCAAACATTCATTAAAGTAAGCTACTTCCAGTTGAAATTTCTTTAATTTAAGTAGCTTAAAATCAAGTAGTTTCAGTTTCTGGTTCAAGGAATTTAAACTGACCTGGTTGTTTCCACAGTTGTCGGCCGGTCGCTCCTGATTAAAGCCTACACTGAAAGGCAGGCTAGAAGTATCTTTAACCCAGTCATTAAAGATTGGAGTGCCAATAAGCCCCTCTTCATGGATGTGTACATTCCTTTGTTGCTTTGGTACAGCAGGGTTAGAAACCATAGTATTCATTGGTGTATGCTGACCTGCTGGAATAGAATTGCTAATTGAAACAACACCTGAAGATTCACTCGGGGTATTGGAGCCCGATATAGCTCCCACCATGTCTCCTGCACTCGCCCGTTGACTGTGAGTCACCTGGGGGATAGCATTCTGAAAAGAATGTTGTTGTGACAGTGAATAATCCACTTTGTCAAGGCGGGAAGCAAAAGTGTCCATACATTGGTTTAAAACGTTAATCAAAGCTGTAAGGTTCACCAAATCCGTTTGTAGTTGTTGTGAACCGAAAAGGTTGGGACTACTCGGGCTGTACCCAGATTACTTAGTCCAACCTTTAGTGTCTGACGTAATTGATAAGAGACAAAGTGGACAATTTTAGTCCATTCTAAAGGTGAGTAACACAAGATACGTCATTGAACATCATCTTAACTTGGGTAGTTCTAATTGTGAGCAAGTGATTGTTAAAAGAGGGGATTGTAATTTTGGTACTAGCTTCATCACCACTTTTAGTAAAGACAGTGAGATGGTGAAACTCACCTTATACAAGAATTGGCAATTTATTACTAATGACAAAATGTTGTGGGATAAATTAGGGCCACCACCCAAAATTGTATTCAGGAGAGGATTTAATCTCAGAAACCTCCTTGAAAGTGGGGGTAGCCTAAATTTGCATAGACACACAGGTATGACCATATGTGGTAACTGTAAGATGTGTAGATTTATAGAACTAGGTGAAACATTTTGCATAAATGGGAATAAATACAGGTTAAAGTTCAAACTTCACTGTAATTCTAAACAAGTTGTATACGTTGCTAGATGTTTAGGATGCCCAGCATTCTACGTGGGTAAAACTGAACGCAGATTACGGGAAAGAATATATGAACATACCCATGCAATTGATATTAACAAAATAGACAACCCTTTGGCAAGACACACTGCCTCAAATGATGGGCACAAGTTTGTATTTAAAGCAATAGATCAGGTAAAAATAGATATTAGAGGTGGCCCCTTCAATCTATTGTTAGAAGAACGTGAATTAGCATGGCAAATTCGATTAAATGCATTCTCTTTTCCAGGACTTAATGATTCTTGTAACATAGCATGTTTACTGAAACTTAAAAGTCTGAAAAGATGAATAAGTTTCAGACTTTTTACAAATTTTGACATGCATGTACAAATGTAACTAAATAGAAATAGTGACAGTATGTTTTAGTACGTATTTCTTTGTATAAGAGAAGGATGTACTATATTTATATATATATATATATATATATATATATATATATATATATATTTTTTTTATTTATGTAGGGATATTTATTGATGATTTTTTTATAGCAGTGTTAAAGTAGTATAAATGTTAATTTGCTTTAGCCAGTTTTAAAATAGTTTATGTGGAAAATATGTTGTGACATGAACATCAGCTGATGCTAGTATCATGTGATTGTGTTTATTATTTAAATAAGGTTGTTTGAAATTGGTGTAACTTTTTCTGAAGAAGTTGCTGCATAACAGCAACGAAAAGCACTTCAAATAAACGGGTACGTATTTTAAGAGACGTGTAAGGTGTTCAAGTTAATATTTAATACTCAGTGCATTTGTTGGATATTTGGTTTTTTGGTTTCTGCTGTTTCTTTTTTACCAGTTTGATTTTGTGTTCAGTATGGCTGTTACAATATAACAACATATACTATGACCTGTTATTGCACATACGTGTTGGACCACTCCTGACACTGACAGTGGCTGGAAGCAAAATGGTGGGTTCCAAGCCCATAGCATCCCCTGTGGTGTATGTGGAGTGTGCCGTGTGACCTACAGCAGTACACACATAGAATACTACAAGCATTACTACTGCTCAGCAATGCATCACTACAAATTAGCTATTTCCACTATATGCATTGATTACACTGTAATTCTTACAGTACAGATACTACATACAGAAACATACTACATGTTATACATACCATATTAGTAATTGGAGGTGTTATTAAATAGTGTACTACTCATTTTCGGTTCGTCTTTCCATGTTTTGTACTGTCCTACAGGTAGATACAGATGGTTTGAATGTGTGACAAGGCAACCTTTTATAGTTACAGATCAGTAACATGTGCTATCCCGATGGCCAATTGGTAATCCTAAGTAGCTAATTACATGCACATCAGCTGCGCTGCTACTGCCTTAGCCAATACCATGGCTAAAGTGGAGTATAACTGAGTACTCCACTTGGGCGTTGTCCCTTTGCCTTACTTGTGATGAAGACAGTGTGGAGGTTTTTTTGGAATCCATTGCAACAGCTGTATTGAGACAAACAGTAATATATTGTGTGTAATGCCTAGAGGAGTTGGTCTAAATGTGAGTACTGCTGTTATATTTCTGAACATTGCTACTTGTGCAGGGTTTGTCTGTACCTAATACTTCTGCATATGTGTTAGTATGGCCAAGTTGTTTGACCAGCTCTAGGCTGCACAGCTATGCATATAATGTTAGGGAGTTTACAGTGTGCTTATCAGACATATTTAGTTTGGTGTTACTGTGTATCATACTGTGCTTATAATCAGTACTCGGTAAAATCTCCTGGTGTACGGACCTTTCAACTCTCTGAAATGGGATTACTTCATACAAACCCTGTTACATCAGCAGCTGCTCAATTGTATAATGGCATCTATTTCACATAGGGCCATGTTAGTGCGTCTGTGTCCAGGTATGTTAAAGTTTCAGCAGATGTTGTACAGCAGTTGCATAATTGGTTATGGTATGACAGTATGTATTGATGTAATTATTTTGGTTGTGGGGTAGATGTTGGTGGGTGTACGTAGCACATGCAGGTGTGTAGGAGCCTCTTTTATACAATGTCTATATGTGTGTGGGTATTCTTTCCCTATGTGAACACCTATCCCTTAGTGGACTAATACTATGGTAAATGCAGGCTGATTCATTAAGGTACTATTAAATGCTTCCTGTATAGCATACAGGTACTGATAGTCCTTGAATCCTTTTAGCAATACATCGGAATGTAATAAAGATTTTAAAAATGAAAGCTGTCTGTGTAATTCTGTCATGGATATTTGCTGTCAGTGCAGTTGTGTTGGTGACTGTGTCCACAGAACATATTTGTAATAGCGTAATGGCATATACTCTTCCTATGTTATGCTCATACTGTTTGGGGGGGGGTGTGATTGCTATGGTGGTCCATGTTATACTCAGATATGACCACTTCAGATGCTGTCTACAGACATGTATGTATGTGTGTGTGTATATATATATATATATATATATATATATATATGTGTGTGTGTGTGTGTGTGTGTGTGTGTGTGTGTATATGTATATAGATATGTACATTATTGCATATGTTTATCTTTACCTCCATAAATATGTAGATGTTTCTAACCTATCCATATATCTACATATATATGTAGACCTGTATATATCGACATGTCTCTATGTATCTGTCTCTCTCTCTCTATATCGATCTATATATGAGTGTATGCCTATAGTTGGGTACATGGCGGGTTGTCCTATTTCAACACATTTCTCCCTTTTGTGTTTTAACCTGTCTGCATACACATCTGGCATAGGTACATCCCAGGTAGCTTAGTGTTAGGTTAATTGGAGGATGGAGTACATGGTTGCGGGTTCTACTCCTGGAAGGTGTTATTATTTTACCCCTCAGAGTAGGCACTGGCAGTGAAAGTGTGAATAACGCACATTTACGCGGTTGTGAGCAGGTTTGCCCGTGGTGTGCACAACGTTAAGCAAAGGTCAAACATGTGAAACTCTTCTCCATTTACAATGTAGCAATGCCGCTTACTATCGTGCAAACATGTGGAAACCCACTTACAACTGCATAAGAGTGCTTTAATCCACCTGCATCCAAAAGCCCTTATTCTGGCCCTCAAAATAGCCTAACAGCCCTTGCAAGTCTTGAACCCAGGACCATGAACACCACAGTCACTGACCTTACCATGACGGCATCTGAGATATGCACAAATGTTATGGTGTTTAGAATATACATTGTACTACAGACAGTCCTCACTACTGACAACATATGTGACAATCAGTTGGTGTACATATGTCTGATACATGTTAATGTTCATATGTTTGTGAAAGTAGGTGTTGCAATGTGACATGACAGGGTTTATTATGAATGAGTATGGTTATTGCTTTGTGTCCTTTTTATATTGTCCCGATACTCCATGTATGCTCCTCCAGTTCACTTATTGGACATCCGACCCAGGCCCTCCTTGAGGCATGATTGCATTACCCATCATTCCTCCCCCACCCCAATCTTCACATACAAAAGAACCACCCCTTCTATGGTGACTTAAGTTAATATTAATTGTTATGATACCAGAGCTGCATGTGTTATGTGTACACTCCAATTCCTTTGGAGTGCTTTTGTATCATGAAGTGTGTTCATAGATGCTTATATATATGGCTATCACTGTAACTGTATAATATATATATATATATATATATATATATATATATATATATATATATATATCGATGTGCAGACATCACTGACATATATATAGATATATGTATATATTTTGTATTAGTTTGTAACAGTAATAGATCTGTAGACTGGAATGTGTTGGTTCACAAATTACAGTACATTACAATGTACTGTACATATGTTCACAAGGCCACTGTCCCATTTGTGATCATTACAGTGAAATGCATATGGTATAAGGTGTAGTCTCAGGACCATAAAAGATGTGTACACCTCAGATGGCTTAGTGGTATGTCCCATGACTATAGTGTGCATGGTCCAGGGTTCGACACCTGTGATGCTTTACAAATGTTTTTACTGCAGAGTAAGGCTCATTTACCTAGTTGTAAGCATGTTTAACAGTGTTTGTGTGACATTATAGCAGCGGTTAAACACAGTTAAACAAACGTTGTGACATATAACCTGTGCTCGCAAACACGGCCACATCCGCTAACTACTCTGGATATATACCTGTCAATGACATAACATCTCACTATGTGCTGTCATGACATTACATTCTCTGTTGACTGTACTCTCCTGCACACATGGGTTTATATGGGTGATTTGAATGTTTATTATACAGACGATTACTACCTATATCTGCAAGCTGTGGTTAAGGCATACTTTTGCACATGATAAACATCCCTGCCTTTATCGGGATTGTAACCTCAAATGCACAGATACTATGCGGATGCTGTAACCATTACACTGTTGACGTTAATGTTGCTTCCGCCTATTTCCTATTTAGATGATTTCTATGTGTAAGCTAGGCTAAGCAAAGGGCGGTAGCCGCCTAACTCACTGAACTTCACGTACTCATGACATAACAACATATAACAAACATATACAAAAACCTTTCAACTCTTCGCTCAGCTAATAAGTTTCTAGTTTCCACTATTAAATCTAACAACAAAGCTGGGGACTCTATTCACTAACACTGTGGGAAAAGCCTGGAACCAGCTTCCAAGTGAACTTTCTACTCTCTCTTCCACACATCTTTTTAAAAAACATCTCAAAGAGCATCTTAAAACTCACTGGCTTTGTCCGTGCACAAACCCTGACTGATTTTTCACTTTACCCATTCCTGCTCTCCCTTTTACTTCACTTCTCCAGTGTACTATATTGCTTAAACCTTTCGATGTCCTTTTTTGCTGTACTATGTTTCCTACCTGTACTAACAAATAAACTAACAAAAAAAAAAAAAAACTTTTTATAACTTTTTAAAATGTATTACTCTTTGTGTTTTTTCCCTGTCAAATATTGTTTATTCTTCTGTATTTGATCTTAGTTTCATTCCCCTCTAAATAACTCGGCACACAATATTTTCTGTTTTTCTTATTTTCTTTCACAAATATTCAAATATTGTTATTATCTGTACTTGATAATAGCTTATTTTTTTATATTAATATTGTATGACAATTTTTCTGTCTATGCTTGGAGCTTTTCTTCCCGGGCGTCTACTGAAAATGGACATGTATCCAGTTAGACTAGCCTGGTCAACAAATGTAAATAAATAAATAAATGTACTGTTAGACAATACATTACATTCCTAACTACATTAGGCATAGTCCCTCACTGACATACTTCAAGGGAAACCTTGTTGTGTGAATGGGTAACAGACTATACACCCCTGGGATTATGTGTCCCAAAACCATACAGCCACGGGGTGGGGGAGCCTGTCCAGTTTGATAGCTGCAAGACCTGGTGAGGGAATTGAATGCTGTTGAATTGCCACAGTAACATGCCCTCTTTAGATCACTAAGTGCTCCTATCACCCTCCACAACCTCAGTCTTCCACAGCTTCCTGCAACTTTACCTGGAATTGCTTCATTGGCTATGCTTGACAGAAGCTCAGTTACTTCATCAATGGTGCGGGGAAGGCCAACGCACTGTTACTATGCTTCTAATTGCCCTTGGGCAGATAGATAGTAAGCTATCTGTGCACCTCTAATGTGCAGGCCATCACAGCCATAATTTGCGAATAAACAGACCTTCAGATCACAATATACAGTGTGAACTCACCATGTAGTCAGGAAACAGTTGAGTACAGCACGAACATACAGAACACTGATACTTAGTCACTCCAAATGCCTATCTTGGAAGCTAGAAGACTTGTATAAGGTTAAGGCTTTCTATTGTTTACCACTAGGTTACCTACAGGGGAGATGACAATCAAGCACAGATGGGGAACATGCATGCAAGGATACCATACCGGCCTATATGTCTGCCTTACACTTTAGAATACTGGCCAAGGCTACATGGTACCTTATTTAGGAGAGTCCCGAAGATGAATACCAGCTCCTTAAACAGCATAATAGCAGATTCAATGTGGTTTATGCTACTCAACACCAGGGGTTGAGATCACAACATGCATGCACTCACAGCACTCCTCAGGATGTACAACATCAACATCTGTGCATTAATTTCAATCTGTCTTAAGACTCCTGATAGCACACCAGCACTACCAGACTACAACCCATACCACACATTTCAGCCACGGAACATGGACTGACAGACATGGAGGGGCTGTATCCATATTCATCAGTGATACCTACACCTCCAGGTTAGTGAGGCAGCATACCTCTGTGATCATCCATGTGCAGCTAACATCAGCCACAACAACAGTGTTGAATGCGGCCTGCTACGGATCACCCTCCATGACTCAGGACCTCCACTCCTCCTACCTGGAGACAGTGGAGAACATGACAGTCCTAACACACAGCCTGGCATTGGTCGATGTCAACTACCATACCATTAAATGGGACACGTACTCAGGTACTCACTTCTGGGACCAGCGCTTCCTGGAATGTATCACCTCATATGCCCTGTATCAGGTGGTAACCTCCCTAACATGGGTTGGAAGCTACTAGATGTGATCATCACCAACATGGACGACAGGTGCACCACAGTGGAGGTTTACGGGTCACTGGTTAGATCTGACCATGAACTATTCAATGTTTCCACACCCTAGCATCTCCCCAACTCACGGATACCACAATGTATACCTTTCCTACAGCTAAATTTACACTATTAATGACAGGGGCGGGGGGTTTCACAGCCCCACGCTAAGGGGAAACACTGCTCCAGATACAGACAGATTTACAAATGCAGTCTATAAGTCTCTACATGGATGTATGGACAGTGCCATTGCTGGTAAACCAAGACTCACTCCTCCTAGACAAGGACACCGGTCTGGTGGACCTCTACAATAAACAGGCTATACTACAGACATAGGACAGTGTTCCAGACACACAGCAAATCCCACGAAGGGCTGATATCCATGACCACTATTAGTATGATACGTAGGACTCTCATGACATCAACCAAGGCTAACATCAGCAGGAGAATACGCAAGGATTCCAAAGATAACCACAAAGCCTTCTTTGGCTATGTCAAGGATCTACGTGGTGACACACAGATTTGCACTGTGCCAGTGAAATATAGCACAAAATATGCTGACCCTACTGATATCGCCAACATCCTTGCAGATACATGCTGTGCATACTTTACCCCCTAAAGGGCCCACAACACTACCCGTAAGGTACAGTATCCCAACCATCAGAGACACACATGCGGAAATGGCCCTCTCTAACAGCAGAACACAGCGTCAATGGAGGCAGATGTTGACCCAGACTGCATCTTACAAACTGTACATGACAAACTGCCCCCCACCTAATTATGCATTCCTACCTCAGCCTCTCCACAGGCTACATGCCCATACAATGGCACGTGGCAACGGTTATTCCACTCCATCACGGGGAAATCACAACTGACCATGGTAACTACCACCCCATAAGCCTGACTAGCCTGGTCTGCAATGGTATGGTTCGCATCCTTATGACACTCATTAACAATGACATTGGTGTCTTTCGGACATGTGACCCAACCTAGGTCAGCTTGGTTGACTGCAGCTCATGCCTACTAAACCTGTTTTATGTCTTACATACAGTCACTAAGATGTTAGATGACAGGGGAGGTGGTTCACACATGCTACCTGGACCTCACCAAGGCTTTTGACACCATGCCCTACTCAGGTATTATTGATAAACACACCAGCCTGTACATTCACCCATGCATCACAGGTTGGGTTGCCAGCAGGCTTACACACACAACCCACATGGTAAGACTAGCGGTCTCCAGGTCCAACTCTTGAACAGTCATGACTGGTGTCCCACAGGACTCAATCCTGGGAGCCCTACTGTTTGGCATATACATCT
Source organism: Protopterus annectens (assembly GCF_019279795.1). NCBI lineage: Eukaryota > Metazoa > Chordata > Ceratodontiformes > Protopteridae > Protopterus > Protopterus annectens. Next base: position 1,036,807,619 of record NC_056744.1, read on the forward strand.
CAGATGTACAGGTTAACACAGGTGGACTACAGCAGAACATGTTTGGCAATGACTGCAAACTGGGAGCCATGACTGATAGTCCAGCTGACACAGACATCCCTCAGGGGGCCTCACAGAGAACATCACAGGGTGCCACTGACACGGCCTTCAGCCAAGTGCCACTAACTGCATGGTCATTCCATTGTGGAATTGGCACCCACATATTAACAAATTTGCGGCAGCCACTTTAATACAGACGAGGTAATGGGGTATCTGCAGACTAAGGTAGATAGTGATCTCCCCTGTGATAATCATATCTCCACAGTAGTTGGGACATCCTTCTGTATAGGCCATCTGACTACTAAAGGATTCCCATCTAGACATACCGGGGTTATAGTGCCCCTTTACTCATCACTCATCAGTCCCATCATAGGGTATAATAATCCATGTGGGTTGTACCTCAGACTACATGTCCAACAGCTGGGGGGGGTCCACAAATGTACCTCACCAAGGGGAATACTGGCCTCCAACATATGGCCTATGCAGCCGGACTGGATACACTACTACTTTACTCAGCGGCATCTCGTTTACCCAGAGATGATCTCCACTGACCAACACAGCCATGTCGAACTCTGGCTTGATGGATATGCTCCACCTATGGGAATCCATGTCACAGTGAGCCACACACTGTAGTGAGCTGACCTTGCCACAAAAATAACCAGAAGATGCTGGAGGGACAGCTTCCTGTCACAGACACTCCCCATACTTTGGAACAACATCCCTATCTATATTTTACAGAGCCCTCACTAACACTCGGTAAGAGAAATCTTGAAGGGTGGATGGGGAACAGTAGATGGACCCAAGGGATCCCGCCATTGACTCTGCTCCACAGAGGGATGGTTAATGACTCAATGGGGTGGCAAATGCTGACACATTTTGGCTGGCCTTATGAATGGCCTCTGGCAGTTGGCCAAGTACCTACCTATGAATCTATACATACAGTATCTGCATATGCTGATAGCTTAGTTTACTGTTCAGGTGTTGACTTACCTTGTGCCACTGGCTGTTGTGTGTGCAATAGTTGAGGGCTGCCTATGTTGGATGCACACAGTAGACTGTCTATACATGACAATTTACAGGTAGTCTTGTGTGTGTGCCATCCATTTTTACTATGTGTGCAGGTGGAGAAGGGTGTCAGTCCCTAGGTGCCTACACTGTCAGTGTGTGTGCTATACGTTCCCTCTTTGCCAAGGCATGTGCATACTGGGCACGCCTCCATCTGCCTACTGGGGCTGGCTCAGGGTGTTCATGGTCGGAGTACCTCTGTGCCTGTGGGGCCCTTGGCAATGATGGTGGGCTGTGAGGGCCTTCACCATTCTGTCCCTGCTGCAGCTGTTTCCGCAGGACCATATTGTGTAGTATGGCACACACTATGAAGATGTGGGCACACGTGCCTGGAGAGTACTCCAAGGCTCAACCAGATATGTCCATGCAATGGAATCGTGATTTCAGCATCCCAAACACATGCTCTATGATGATTCTGGTTTGTTCATGTGTCTCATTATGGCATTCCTGCATGGGTGTGTGTGCATTTCTGATGGGAGTCATCATCCACGGTTCCAGTGCATAGCCAGCATCCCCCACCAGGTGGCCATTTGGGATGTCCCCCCTGGCAAATAACCAATACAGCTGTGAGGCATGCCAGATGTGGGAGTTGTGATAGCTTCCAGGGCTGCAAGCACACACATCCATGATAATGCCCAGGGCATTGCACATGACCTGGCAGTTGATGGAGGGGTATCCGTTGCATTTTATGTAGTGCCTTTCCTGCTCACTGGGTGGTGACTTGATGTGTATGTGCATGCAGTCTATTACACCCAGTACCTCTGGGTATTCTGCCACATGGTGGAAGAGATGCATATTGCTGGCCAACTCCTCCTGCATCCGGGGGAAGTATATGTACTCATTGGCATGTGGTAACATGGCATCTAGGAACTGGTGTAGTACCCTGGATGCTGATGCCTGTGAGATCCCCATGATATCCCCAGTTGGTCTTTGAATGGTACCTGTAGCTAGTATTCTCAGGCTTACACATACCTTCGTATCCACTGGGATGGGTTCCCCTCTGTTTGTTCTGGCTATGAGGCGTGGCCGGTACAGCTCCACAAGTTGCTGTAGGGTGTCCCTGTCCACCCTGTAATGCTCTACTATTTCCAGATCATGTAGCCCCTGGTAGATTAGCCTGGGTCTGAACACTCTCCTCCTCCTCTGGTGCCTGCGGTGGTTGTGTGCATCATCCTCTACACCACCTTCAGTCTCCAACACATGCTGATGGATCAAAGCTATGGCAGCCCCTAACATGTACATAATAAAAGTTCCCCATCTGTATACACCACTGGTGCAGAGTGTATGGGAATACACAAATGTGTGTGAGGTGCTTTCAAACTTTATAGTATTGTGCTATGGATGCTGCTAATGTAAGTGGGTGTGTATGAACTATTCCAGCTGCTGCATGTCTTACTTATGGGTTTTGCAATGAGTACTGCAAGTGTGGGGCCTTTACTGTCGAGATCTACTTGCCTGCCTTGATTACTCTGTTGCCCTTTAATTCACTTTTAGACCTGGATCCCCTCCCATTATCAGGCATGCATCCACCTGCCGTCATTCTTGTTTTGTACTTTCCCTACCCAGTCATGGGGAATTGTGCCTTGTAGCTGATATACTGCATATCACCTTTGTTCTGCTTTGACACTTTGCTGTTTTCTTTGCAGTACAGCCCCCTCCTTCCCTGTTCTGCAGGTAGCTGCTTGCAGAATTGTTAGCTGTTGTCAATGGCCCACTGTAGGCTCCTAGGTGTGAATTAGCCATTTGTACTCCAATTTCACTGCTGCAGCATTTTTTTATTTCTTTCCTATATCCTTCCTATTTCAGCTGCAATGCGTGATGCGCATACCCGTTTACTGGGTTTACCTGCGTTTTCATCTCCACTTAAATGCATACTCGGTTGCCTTGTGCACTCTCCGCTAAGCATAGCTATGGGCACACATCCCTATCCTGCAGCTTTGCCTAGCTAGGGGCAGACCGGTTTAGCAATGCTCCAATGTGCTTACAGCAATGGCGACACATCCCTCTCTTGATGTCATTTTTATCTCAAGGGCTCACCTTGGTGTTATAATGCTACACTGTTTTGTGCATCCTTATACCAGCGGGAAATCTGCGATTCACTATTACTCCTCTCATTTGCATGGCATTGCCTACTAATTCCTAGCTACTGCACATAACACTGTCACTGCCCCTTAGCAACCCTTGCGCCATGCGTATGGTGTAGCATGCCTGCCATTGACTATTATGGGGAACTTGTGATATGTGTTTCATTGCAGTTTTATTCTATATTTTTATATATTCCTTGCAATCCCCTTTGCGCACCGCTGCCCTGAGCTTCTACATCGCGATAGTGCGACTATATATATTTAATGTTAATTTTATATTTTGTACATGTTTTTTTATGCCAATGGCTATATATTTAGCCATTGGCATATATTAACATTATAATACATGTGTTTGGTTGGCTGTCATGGCTCCAATTTTATGTTTGCAAAAATGTAAACCTTTTTTTGTTTACATTTCTGCATGCTTACACTATGCCTGCACCACTTCCTGAATCACTATATACCTTCATTTGCATGCTACACTGATGCACATGGGGTGATTAGCATACAGGCACCGGGAGATGTGTGGGTGTAGCATACGCAGGTATTGCACATGGAAACAGCTCAGACCTGAATCGCTCAGCGGCCATATTTGGTGTTAGATCGCCGACGCTACGCCTGCACCTGGCTCAAGCTTCATGAATCCCAGGGATTGTTAAACTTAAAAAAGCAGATTGTTTTTCTGATTGAAGCCTATACAGCTTTAGGAAAAACATCAAAGCACACTTTTGTTTTCTTTCGGAAAAGATCATATTGCAGTTCATTTTAATTTCCCTTTCTAAATCTAATCTCTCTAATTCTACCTTCCCACTATACTTGCCTTTCCCTTCCTACTCCCCCCCCAAAAAAAATTGAGCTGTATTATTATATATTTCTAACTGTATAATTTTTCTACATGTTAATGTTCCATTGTTACCGTATTGTGCCTTTTACAACATATGTGCTGTTTAGATAGTTTTCTGTAGTATTTCACTTACTTTATAAGTAATTGTTTCCTTACAAATTCTTGTAATTGTTTTCATGTATATTGAAGCTTTTCTCCCCAGGTCTCCACTGAAAATGGGTCTCAAGCCCAGTAGACTTTCCCGGTCAACAAATGTCAATAAATGAATAATAAATAATAAAGAAATCTATGAAGGCAAACACAATCCCAGGGTAAGGGATTAGAGATGCTGTACATCAGTCAGAATGGCTGAGCCATGGACTACAATTGGTATCAAAGGAATGTCATTTTTGAGTAGGTTAGAGCATTGGTAAGCCCTAAATCTTGATAAATCAGTATATTACATTAAACATGCATAGTAACCACAAAAAGTGGCATTTCTTTCATTCTGTCTGCCCGTCTCTCTCGCTCTCACTTTCTCTCTTTGTCTATCTGTCCTCCACCGTTTAACAACAGAAGAGGCTACACCACGACAGCTTTGAACTGAAACTCTGTTTTATTCCACTGCAGTTAAAAAGTAAGCGCTTTCACATTGCTAGAACGCTTCTTCAGACTTCAATGACTGCTTTAACAAAAACTAAATGCTTTATACCATTTCATGAACACACCTATCAATTAACTAATTATAGATTTAAAGGCATAGACTTGATTAAAGCAGGACTGATGCATGTATAAAATAAAATATCTATACATAAATATAAAAACTGTAAAAAATATATATAAATATATATATATATATGTATATATCCATATGCACACACATACACTGAACCCACATAAAAAACATATACAAAAAATATAAAATATATATATATATATATATATACGTGTGTGAATGCATGTGTAGATACACATGATAAAATATTAATAGCAAATATATAAACCAATACTAACAACTATCTATGGAACAATATAGAAAGAACTTCCAACATTTACATGCTTGCTTAATGTTTATAAGGGCGGGCGGCTAAGAATGGTTTGAGTGTGAATCTTTCATTCAAGCCATGCCCTTTATAACTTTGCAATCTTATTATCCATTTGTTTTCTCTTTCCTCTGTATAGTTCTTAATATTCCCCAGTCTATTGGACTTCTTAATCAACTCAAGTGTGGTAAATCTAAATTTATGCAATGTACCTTTTTGCAATGTATGATAAGCTAAGGCGTTTGTCTCATTTTCTTTGTTGATTGCATATATATGTTCCCTGACACGTTCCCTTAAACTTCTATTGGTTTTGCCCACATAAAAACCTGAGCATATCTGACATGAGGCAAGATAGATCACATTTCTCGACTTACAGTCTGCATAGAAGTTAAAGTGAAATAACTGATTAGTGTCAGGGTGTCTAAAATGATTTTCAACAGACATAAAACTACATTGATTGCAGTTTCTACATGGAAAAGTTCCATGTCTATCTGATGTGATCAATCCTTTATTGTTATTCTCATAACATAAAAGTCTTTTCAAAGACTTGGTGTTTTTATATGAAAAACTTGGTTTTTTACCTACTATCTGAGTTATTTTCTCATCAGTTGTCAAGATATTCCAATTCCTGTGAATTATTTGCTTGACCCATGTCTATCTGTCCTCCACCACTTTTGTTTTTCATTTTTGCTTCAAAACATAGGATCTTCCATGACATTTTCACCGACACAATATTTTCTGCCTTTTATTCTCATACAGCTGAGAAATAATCATACATCTGAGAAGTAAAACAGCTCAGAGAGATATTGATTCATAATCAGTGGAGGTAAATTACAACTTACAAAGAAACAATGATCAAATAAAATGTATAATCATTCAAGAGGGACAGCGGCCTGACTGTGATTTAGGAGGCTGAGGTTTGAATAACAGCTCCAGCACTGGATGAACCAAGCAGGAAGGGAGAGACGAAGAGGAGTTAAGACATGTAGGCCATAAACATCTCAGTCTCATGGTGGGTAGGGAGGAATGTGTACATTCAAAGCCACAATGGTTAGTTGAAGCTTTCTTGGTGGGAGACAACAAAACTACCAATGGTGTTTTACTAGGTTATGCTATCTGCTTACATTAAGTGATAACTACATTCGATATTGTTAGGCATATATATATATATATATATATATATATATATATATATATATATATATATATATATATATATATCTATGGGTTCACTACACATTACCGAAAGCCCATAATCCCGATGCCCAGAATACCAAGCCCAGAATACACATTGCCCACAAGCTCGAGATTTTACATTACCGATACCCACAATATCGAGTACCCAAAATCTCGAAATCCACGCTACAACAGCAATGACGAGCAGTGCATGTGATAAGCCAACACCAAACCACATTTCTATGTGCACAACAACACCGTAAGATGTCATATGATGGAAAACAGATAATTCCAACAAACCCACATCACCGTAATATCTGAACACCATCCCTTGACCCTAACATACTTTATTTCAACATTGACAGATTAACGGTTGGTACTACGTAACATAACATCAGACTAACACAGTGGAATAACGTCACAAATGCAAACAGATACTGGAAGAACGGCAGTATAACGCCTAATATGCAGCTATGACATCTCACATTTTAAGTAGCCTTGCAATACATCTCACAAACTCTAGGGTCGAATAATCAGCTTTATTGTCTAATAGCCGTTGAAACTTTTCCTGTCTTTCGACAACTCGCCTACGTTTGGGAGAGGGTGGGCATCCAGCTGCTAATTTCTCATGAAGGCTATCCACTCTATTCTGTTCTCTACTAAGGCATGTTATTAATACAGAGAGATCTGTAGCCCTATCTCCAAGTAAACATTTCAACTGCCGGTGCCATACCTCCACCGAGTTCTGGGTGAGCGGCAGAAAAAATCTATTCAACTCAGAGACGTTCCAAAATGTCACAGGGAATAAGGGTGAAACCTACTAATGGCAGTTGACCTAGTAGTAAATTTCCAGACCCGACCGAGTACATACCAGTCTGTAAAATACTTTATTAATTCTCTACCCTCTTCAGGAAATGACCCCTTCAACTCAGTGAACGTTGGTATTACTTCTGACTCATCAAGGAATGTGAGTCCAACCAAAGATTTAACAGATAACTGGAACCCATGGCATCTGTTGTAAAGTGATCCTAACCCTAACTGTTGCACTTTTCACCACACATTCATGCCGAAGTGGAAAAGGCAACCCTTTGCAGTAACATCAGTAAAGTTAAGCTTAATACTTTCAATGGCTGCTACTTCATAATCACACAAAATGTATTGCAGTGACAGGTTGAATTCCTGGCAAGCAAACAGATGTAATACACAGTGCCACAACATATTATATGCATGGTGTGACTTTTTGGACATTAGAGTGTATATAAACGAAACAGACTTACTGTAGCCACAACACTTAACTATCCCATGAATACTGTATAATTGACGACAAATAGTGCCCTTACAGAAGTACGTTCCGTCCATCATCCAAATTATTGCTACACTTAGATCATTTAGATTGTTGATTGTACTAAAAACAATGACATGTGTACCTAAGCCTGTGTCACTAGCCCATTTGACAACAAATTCACCTGTTTGTAAGGGTAATTTACTTACATCTAGTGTCTCCAGAGTCAAATTGGGTATGTGAACCACACCTGCAGTCTTACACCTAACTCGCCGTATTTGCTGAAGCATTGCCTTCCAATTTGGAAGGCTTAGAACACAAGCTAGCAAGGTGGATGCTACCACATCCTCCACTAGTAAACAGGGAGTATCCCTGGATATAGAAGCCTTCTCGTGGAGTGATCCACAAATGCTGTAGTGTTCTACTTCAAACGGATCACCCGCATAATTGTGCGGCATAGATTTCTTCAACAATTCACCCTCAGAGAGTGAATCAGTGACCATTTGACCTTTGCAAGTGTTGCTTCTTTTCAACTTACAACAGCAGTAATGCTTAGAGCACACCAACAGTACCAGGTGCATCATAGGTTGGGTTTGCCATCCCTACAACGTCAGCTGTTGAACAGCTTACATGCTGTTACACCTACTTTTATACTTGCGGGTCTGTTAACATGGAAATACCATTGTTACTGTATTTGTTAGTGCACTATTTTCCTGACTTACTAACGGAATATTTACGGTAGTGTTATAATTCAGCAGTTGTAGTCAGTGTATCACCATTATGGTATTGTGGGCGTTGGTAATTTGAAATCTCGAGCTTGTGGGCGTTAGGTATTCTGGACTCGTATTCTGAGCATCGGGATTATGGGTTTTTGGTAATGTGTAGTGAACCCATATATAAATATATATATATATATATATATATATATATATATATATATATATATATTTACATATATGCGTGTGTGTGTGTGTGCATGTGTGATTGTGTGTGTGTATCTTCTTATTCATCTATTTATTAATTTATTTCCCTGTGTTGTTCAGGTGGGTGGGTTGGTCCATGGACCTCTTTCAGACAAGACGACATCAACAGTAATACATCAAATATTAACAAGTAATGAACAGGAATAGTATTCACAATGTGGGATGACATGCAAGCAGTTATAGTTGCAAATATATTAGTACTGGTACAATAAATTCTGGTTTTGATGTGCAAAAGTTTGGCAATAGTTTAAGCATCTTTTAATTTACTTGGTTAGACATAAATGTGCAGAAAAAAACATTAACAATGTACATAGCACTTTAGCTATAAATGGGTTACAAATACATATTGTCTATGTAAATGCAGAATATTAACGTCTGTTGATATGTATGCACAATAACAACTGCACTTTTATGAAAATAACAGACTGAGAACAAAGGAACAAAACTGTCATGCCAACAGTCAGTCCAAAGTGAACAGTAGACAAAGAAGAGAAAAAGAAATAATGAGCTATTTATAAAGAACAACAACCGCCTGAAATAATTCTGTGAAATAATTCAAGGTGGGATTTACAAAAATAGTGAGCAATGTGTAGTAATTGTGTAAAGTTACAATCGCATACAAAACCAAACACAGTTCTCACACACATGTCCAAATGGTACCGAAATGCATACTACATAGTCACGCAACTCTATACAGGATGTATATGTAAATGGATTCACTATACCAACACTGACACAGAACATAATTCTTAAAGTGTTCTATGTATTTATCAATACATATATAATAGTATTCCAGAGAAGAATCCGAATAAAAACACAGTTAATGGAAAATACACATGATTCATAAAGTCTGCCACATATAGAACAATACGTATATAATTACATTACAGATTGGAACAATACACACACAATCAATAAACAATTCCAACAAAAGTAGATAGTACTCCTTGCATCACTTACAATGTTCTTATGACAAATTTGGCAATAACATCTGTAGCCCTGGCCATGTACTGCCATGGCACCTGGCCACACATTCTACCACCACTCTTGTATATGTCAGTTTCCAGATGGCAACAAACAGACCACTTCTAAATGGTTGCACAAACACTGGATACCTTGTCTAACCTGAGAGGAGGAATGAGGTAAATGGTACAATGAGTTAGCTGATGTCCCTTTGGACACAATTTACAATGACTGTGACAATCCTGACCACAGGAACATTCTAGAATATAAGCTGAGATACTACTGTAATATCATAGTCATTATCTTGCAGAATCCTAATGCAATTTCATGACAGTACTCCTAACAAGATGGTCAATGCAAATTATTCCATAAGCAAAACTAGTGAACAGAAACCAGAAAATACTTAAAAATACTAAAAGGCTACTTTTAATAAACATAATACTCACTCGGTATAAAACAATTACAAGCTGAATTTTACATATTAGTGATTTTATCCATTTATTTATGTATGCAGTTATTTCTTTATTTTAGTATTTTTATTTCCTGTTTTATTTGAAACTGTTAGTCATGTTCAATAAATGTATCGTCTGACAGATTTTTTTCTTTAATTAAGATTATTTTTTTTTTGTACCATCCAAGGACCTTGCTTGATGGCTATATTACCCACACCCAATTGGTGGATTCATTCTGGGGGCATGGGAGCTGGGAAGTGCCAAGGTGGATAAGAGCCATATGAGCCATTCATTCTTGCCTGGGAATGCCCATAAGCCCTTCTCTTCCCTAGTGAAAGTCATATGCTATGGAGCAGGCCTACATTTTGGTCCTTGGAAATTATCTGCTCCCTCTTCATTTGGAGCACTCTTCCCTCTTAGCAGCTCCTTCAAGCTCATTACTGCTGCCCCAGGTGGGGAAGAGTGCTTCCACATGCGGGATTCCCTTCACTTTTCCAGGTGTTAAACACCATGATAAGGCAGGCTCAGCTAACTCAAACTCCATTGGCTAAAAATTTAGTGCCCCCAGTGGGTGTCAACCTTGTGGTAAGCAACAGCAGGGGCGGCCCGTGCTATTGGACTGCCAGACTGCAGCCCCCTCAACTGTAAAATAACGAAAAAGTAAAGAAATAAAAAGAAAATGAAAAGATAAAAAAGGACTGCTGCTGAGACAGCATGCGCAGTGGAGTTTGCTGCAGTCTCGCGGGGAAGATCTCGCGACAGGCAGGGTCTGCGGATGTATGTGTGGACAGGGATTTGGATTTATGGTGGTTTGCTACAAGATCTACTACAGGTGAGTGTGTGTGTGTGTGTGTGTGTGTGTGTGTGTGTGTGTGTGTGTGTGTGTGTGTGTGTGTGTGTTTGAAAATGCCCCAGGTGCAATATACTGGTGGTTAGACTCATGGTGGTGAGGTAGGGAATACCTCAGGCTTGAACCCTGTACCTTGTATGCAGGTGTTAAGACCTGAATTAGATTTTTGCCTCATATTTGATCTGATCTGTTCCTCATAATATCTGTGGTTTGTAAATGTTGTAATGCTTGATATTTGATGGTGCAGTGGTAGCATTGTTGCCTCACAGCTGCAGGTTTTCAGGTTTGATTCTTGGCTGGGGTGCCTTCTTTGTGGGGACTGTATCTTCTCCCTGTGTTTGTGTGGGTTTGCTTTGTGTCCTCCCATGTTACAAAGACATGTCTGCATTATTTCTTCCTGGGCCTCTGCTGAAAATTGTTTTTTTGTTCCAAGTCAGACTGTCCTGATTAACAAATGTTAAATAAAATTGACAGGCATTTGAATTTCAGACTTCAGGTTTCTGAATGCTTAATTCCTTAAATATTTGATGGTGCAGGGGCAGTATTGTTGCATCACAGCTATAGGTTTTCTGGTTTGATTCTTGGCTGGGGTGCCTTCTGTGTGGAGTCTGCATCTTATCCCTGTGTTTGTGTGGATTTGCTCTGGTGTCCTGCCATTTTACAAAGACATGTGTCTACAGTATTTCTCCCTGGGCCTCTGCTGAAAATTGTTTTTGTTCCGTCAGAAGTGAAATTGACAGGCATTTGAATTTCAGACTTCATATTCTTCAGAAAATACATAGTAAAACAACTTTTTATTTCTAGAAATAAATATATAGTAACACAACCTTTTATTATAGCAATTTTCTAAGTTTATAAGATGACTATTTGACATTTGCCCTTATTTTTGGGACTGTATTACCCTGTTATTGGCTTTGTCCAGGTTTTTTGTGCTAAGGTTGACAGCTATGGCAAGAACTGAATTCACTGAATATGTTTGAGGGCTGTATTCCTTCATTACTGGGTTTGTCCAGGTGTTTTGTGCTAAGAGGTTGACAGCTATGGTGAGAACTGAATTCATTAAATGATAGCCATTTAAGTTTCAGTCTTCCTCTCTTTCACAAAGCAGCTGGTTTGGCGTAATGGTATGTTGCTCTGACTGTTTTGCACAGGGACCTTGGCAGTAAAATGTATGGTGGTAACACAGCATTTTACTTTCACAAAGCAGGTGATTTGGCATAGTGGTATGTTGTTCTGACTCTTTTGCACAGGGACCTTGGCAGTAAAATGTATGGTGGTAACACAGCATTTTATTCTAGCAGCTTTCCAAGATTATACAAGCAATGTTTAATGTGTCCCTGGTTTTGCCTTTTGACCCACCCCAATAAATTTGGCTTTGTTGAGATGGAGTTGAGTATTGAGTAGATTTTACAAGGAGCTGAGAGCTGCAGGGAAAGTTTAGTGCTGATTATGCTAAGTTAGCTCGCATTGCTAATAGCACAACAGGTTGTGTACTTGCTTTTGATGCAGAAGGTTGTTGGTTGAATGCTGCCGTACTGAAAGTTAAGATACTAACTATGAGCCTGTTATCAGTTAGCCACCCATTTCCTGTTGCAATATTATTAGCTTATTTTTCATGTAATTTAGGCAATTTATTCCTCAGGGGCATCAGACACTTTATTTTTCGATGAAACCATGAAATATAAAAGTGATTGCTAGCAGCAACCTCTTCATTACAGATTTATTTAACGTGGAATTATTTAGATGACTTTTTTACTACTTCAGAGATTGTGCATATTTATTGATAATGGTGGACTGTAGAATTGTGCATATTTACTGATAATAGTGGACTGTAGAAGTTTGAGTAGACTTTTATGATGGAAATGTTCTGAACTGGGCAGTTTTGTCATTGGTGCATGTGTTTTGTTTCATTGTTTACTGGAAAAATGTTCAAAGCAAAAGGAAGGTGTATCAAAGAGCACATGTATGTTTCATATGCAAAGGGCCTATGATTTGAAAACAGCCCAGAATTCATAGGTTCATAGGTTCGTACTAGGCTATCTGCCCTAGGGCATTTATAAGCCTAGCCAGTTGGGTTTATCGAATACTACGCCCATTTAGGGTTTAGTTTACTGTGCCTCTGTCTACTAGTGACACAGAGATGTCCCTCGGGGTAAACCTACGATCTCCCATCCAATCGTCAAGATTTCTCTTGAAGAGAGCTAGTGAGGGGACTGGGATTCTGTTCCAGAGTGTATGGAGCCTCTGGGTTATGAATCTGTCCCTCCAGCATGTCCTATTTATTTCTGTGTTGAGGTTCAAATCTCTTGCTCTCGTGGCTCTGATGGATTTGGATTTTCTGAGGTGGAGCATGTCCATTAATTCCGGATTGGACATGGCCTTGTACATCAGGCATAGATCACCTCTGAGTAGGCGGTATGTGACTGAATAGAGCTGGAGTTTCTTCAGCCGGGCAGCATATGATATATGTTTGAGACCCTTTATCCTCTTGGTGAGGAACTTTTGGGGTCTTTCCAACTGCTGCAGGTGTTGGGTAAGATACATCCCAAATGGGGCATTGTACTCAATCATGGGCCTGATAAGAGAAGAGTACAGGGGCACAATGACCTCTCTTGATCTGGATGTGAATCCCTTCATGATAAGGTGGGCAATATAGAAGGTCTTCCTAACCACCTTGGCAATGTGAGTGTCAAATGAGAGGTTACTGTCAACTTGGGTCCCTAGGTCCCTGGTTACCTTTTCCGTACTTAATGGATTACCACCTATGTGGTAATTTGTGGGTACCTTGTTTTCCCAAAGGGTATGACTATACATTTTTTGGCGTTCAGTTTAAGGCCATGGCTCTGGCACCAATTATCCATTTCTATGAGGCCTCTCTGAAGAATGCTTGTGTCCGCTGGAGTATCAATTATGGCCCAGTTTGCAGTCATCTACGAACTTGTCAGCCACAATCCTCTTATGTTTGCTTGCACCTCGGAAAAATAAATGCCGAATAAGAGGGGTCCCAGGACTGAGCCCTGTGGGACACCGCTTGTGACTGGCTTAGAGTCTGACATGGCTACAGCAATTCTGACCTTGTGGGTTCTGTCCTTGAGCCAGTTTGCAACCCATCTTGTGACATATGGGTTTTTTAAGCCTGAGTTTCTGTTTATTTGTCTATGGGATTATTGGTGTGAAGGCTTTTTTTGGTAAGGTAAAGGTAGGCTGTGTGAACTGCCTTACCCTCATCAATGGCCTTAGTGACTGTTGGCAGAAGCTGCCCTTGACAAAGCCAAAATGTCTTTGTTTATGAGTTCGATCCTTTCCATAGCTTTGCAGACCAGGCCTTTGTGGAGTGGGACCACTGTTGCTGTACACCACTCTTTGGGTACGTATCCTGTAGTAAGGCTAAGATTAAACAGCAGCCTTATGTGAGTTCTTCTTGAGTTCATGTAGTCGCAGCCCGGGACACCATCCGGTCCCATTGATGCTGTGTTTTTAGCTTTGGAGGGCGGCTCTCACCTGGGCATCTGAGATGTTAGGGAGCCTACACTCTGCTGGGGTAGACATTTCTCCTTTTGGGGGGGGCGGAGAAATTTGTACTGAACCTGTCTGCCAGAATGTTGGCAATGTCTGTGGGTTCAGTGTATTTGGACTAACTCTGAGCATATCTGGGAGTTTCCACCCAGGTTTCTAACATAGCTAAAGAAGGCCTTGTGATTGTCTTTTGTGCCTTTGTGATTTTTCTCTCAAGGTTGGCCTTGGATGATTTTATGAGTGATCGTAGTTTTTTGCTAGTACTGATCAGAGATGCCTGCTCTGTCATGTAGTAGCTTCCTCCTCCTGTTGTAAAGTTTGTTTATGGCTGGGGTCCACCAGACAGGGCCGCTGCCTTTGGGGGAATGGGTCTTGGTTTTATTAGGGATTGCATGATCCATGCATTCTTGAAGGTGCCCATAGAAGGCATTTATAAAGGATTCAGCGGTGTGGGTTGTGGTTTCCACTGGCCCAGGGGCCTTGAAGGCTAGCACTTCAGTCTTAAGTGTGAAGTCTGCTTTGAGAAGTTCTTCACTGTGGTCTTATTGCAGGGGGTGGGGACGGGATGTGGATTTCCAGTGAGATTAATTTATGGTCTGATCTCACCAATGAGGGGTATACTTCCAGTGTGGAACATTTTGTCCCCATGTTTGTGATGATCAGGTCTAGTATATTATCTCCTCTTGTGGGAGTGGTGACTAGTTGTTCCATCGCATTTGAGTTTATGAATTCTAGGAACCTTTGGGCTAGGGTGTTGGGGCTTGAGTAATGTTTCCAGTCTATGTTTGGGTAGTTGAAGTCTCCCAATATGATGGTATCTGCTACGGGTAAAATGTATTTTCTTTGAATGTGGGTTTCAATGTTGTTTAAATGAATGTGAGTTTCAATGGCAGAGAAGTTTTAATGCCAAGTTTGTTTAGCAGATGTCTTAGTGTTTGTGCTGTAAAATGCAAAATACTTTCAAATAAAGTTCAAATCATCATAGAAGTAAATCAGTATGCACATTAGTGTTTATGGTAAATGGAGTGAAATAGCCAAGTAATGGATCATTGGAATGGCTGCAGAGGCTCCATTTGACCATGGTTTTGTGAGGAAGGGCAAACTTAGGCAGCCCCAGCTGAACCATACCTCCCAACTGTCCAGATTTTCAAAGAATGAATAGATTTTTTGCTTCTTATTTTTGGTTTGTTCCTCATAAAATTTGTGGTTTTCTGGCAAATCATTTAGGAATTAAGTCACTAAATAATGACACACTGAGTTTCAGACTTCATAACCTTCAGAAAAATGCTTGCTAAAGTAAGACCTGTTCTATCAACTGTCTCGGTTTATACAAGAGCAATTTTTAGTACTGTTTATATGTTCCCCCAATATATTTGGCCTTGTCCAGATTTATTACATTAACAGGTTGAGAGGTACATGCAAATAAATTGCTTTATAGAATTAGGCACAGCCAAACCTCTCAACTGTCCCTGATTTTGGCTCAAAATGTTGCTCTTCCCCTAATGATCCCTCCCCAAAATAGCAATTTTGGAAGAAAACATGGAGGGTTTATAATTAAGAAATAACTGTAATAATCAGTTAGATTACTTTTATTTCAGAAATGCATGTAGATTATTTTATTTTGTCAGCTGCTCAAGTTAGCAGTACTAATATTAAAGTGTCTCTTCTTTGACAGGTTCCCAGCTGTATTGTGTTGCTATTTTATATTTTTACATCACATTGTTGGTCCATTTTTCATAAAATTGTGTTTTTTTGGCAAATTAGTGACAAATCATTAAAGACTGAAGTTAGAAAATAATGACAGACATTTGAGTTTCAGATTTCATACCATTCAGAAAATTCATACTAATGCAAGACCTCTATTATCTTTCTAAGTTTATAAGAACAATATTTTAAAAATTGTCCTTATTTTTGGGCCTTTGTCCCATTTCTTTGTATGGCTTTGTCCAGATTTCTTGCTCTGAGGTTGAGAGGTATGACAAATGTGTCAGGGCCATCACAAGTCAGCCAGAGACATTTCAAACTGTGACATACTTGTTATGTAGTGACTCTGGATGTGTCGAAGCAAGGCAAGGAGTAGTTATACAGTGTAAATGTGCAGAGTATCCCCCCATCCAAGGTAGACACAAGTACTAGAGTGGCTTTTCATCTGT
The DNA here is from genome assembly GCF_019279795.1 of Protopterus annectens. Classification (NCBI taxonomy): domain Eukaryota; kingdom Metazoa; phylum Chordata; order Ceratodontiformes; family Protopteridae; genus Protopterus; species Protopterus annectens. Next base: position 1,036,824,048 of record NC_056744.1, read on the forward strand.
CCTTGATTTTTACAGAACGGTCTGGTTTCTGTCATATTTTTGTACTGTTGATTTATGCTTATTACTCAAAGTGCCTGTTGCTCTGTGTTTAAGTAGCAATACTTTAATGACCATCAGGTAAGCTTGGCTGAGATTGCAAGATGCAAGTAAGCTTTAATAAGCATACTGTTAAAGAATTGCCAACACTGAAAGCCTTTCTGTTGCCATGTAGAGAATACTTAACTAGATAATGTATAAGCCTTGGGTATTGAAATGCATATGCCAGTATTTGTGATAAAGGACAGGATTACATTATTTTAAGAGTCTCATTACACTTGGAGACTTCCAGTCATCTCTGCAGGCTTTACCCGTAAACAGAATGCCAATCGTGTGGTCCATAACTTGTACAGTAATCCTTTTAAGCAATGTATCTTGAGCTTATTTCTTGTTTGCTTTTCATTTTTTACTTTGATCATGTTTTCCCCAAGAAACAAGTAGATGTCAGGCAGCAGGTCTTTTTTTGGATAAGGAACATTTTTACAAGTGGAGGCATCAGAGATTTCTACTTTCAGCATGTTACTTGGTACTTTAATAAAGCTGAATATAAATTATAATTAGAACTGCAGTGCAAGAAGTGGTTTGAGTTGAGTGCTGCTTGTTTTTCTTATACTTGATTTTGACTGGCATTCCATTAATGTATTTAAAAAAAAGTAATTTATTTTTTCATGCTCACAACCTTTTTTGTTTCCATCTAGATATTAAGCTGTCATGCAGCCAATGCATTGAAATATTTTTATTCTTCTACACTTCATTTTGTCTTGATTGGACTCTCATAATGACGGTTTGGCACCCAGGGCAGTATATTTAGGTTTTGAGCATAGATCCTCCCCTTTCTAGTTGGCCACACCCCTTCCCATTGACACAACCCATTCAGCTGTCTCCTGCAGCCCCCCTTTGATTTGAAGTCACCAGCCGCCACTGAGCAACAGCAACCTCCTTCTCACCAAGATGGATGAGCTTGCACCAGCCACACATTCCCTTCCTCACCATTTAGCTCATCTTTTAAAAGATTGTAGGTATTTCCTAGTCATTGCTGATTAGTTTTCCTCTTGTGCATTTCTCCATGTAATTATGTAAATTCAGAAGCCACAGGTACATGCAGAGCAGACATAGGTGATGCGCAGATTACACATGAGTTTGCTACCTGCCAGGTATATTTGGTTCAGTGAATAGCATACATGTTCTGACCAGAAAATATGCCAGTAATTAAATGCCTGCACCCTGCATGGATATTATTCTGTCACTTGTAAGGTGGTGTATAGCTATAGTAGTTGTACAATATTTGTGTGTACATATAAGCAAGCTAGAAATCATGGTGACAGTAAGTGATTCATTAAATGTTATATATGAAGACACTGGTGGTATTACTCCACCAGATGGCACTGCTGATTCACTTTTAGTTCAGTGCTTTATAGGTCCATAGGTTCATAGGTAAGTCCTAGGCTATCAGCCCAAGGGCCTAAGTAAGCCTAGCCATCAAGGTTCCCTGGCTTACAAAACCCAAGAAAGTTATTTTCCTGTGCCCCTGTCGAGCAGAGCCACAGAAGTGATCCCCGGGGTGTATTTCCTATTTCCCATCCACTCAGCAAGATTTTTCTTGAAGAGTGCTAATGAGGAACATTGCTTGACATAGATGGGTAGCTTGTTCCAGAGTATAGGAAGTCTATGGGACATGAATCTATCCCTCCAGCATGTCCTGTTTATTGTGGTGACAATGTTTATGTCCCTAGAGCATGTAGCTTGGAGGGATTGGGATTTCTTTAGATGTAGCATGTCCAACAGCTCTGGGTTTAACATAGCTTTATATGTTAGGCAGAGATCTCCACAGAGTAGGCGATATGCTACAAAGTAAAGTTGGAGTTTTTTGAGACGGTCAGTGTAGGGCATCTGTTTGAGGCCAGTAATCCTCTTTGTGAGGTACTTCTGTGGCCTTTCCAGCTGCTGCAGATGTCTTGTGAGGTACATTCCAAAAGGGGCGTTGTACTCTATAATGGGTCTAATGAGTGCCTAGTAGAGGGGAACAATGACCTCTTTTTTCCTGGATGAGAACCCTTTTGTGATGAGGTGTGCCACATAGAAGGATTTCCTGACTACTGTGGAGATGTGATTATCAAAGGAGAGACTACTTTCCACCTGGGTCCCAAGGTCTTTTATCACACATTTGGCATTATGTAGACTGCCATTTATGTGGTAGTTCATGAGTACAGAGTTTTTACCAAAGGGGATAACAATGCACTTTTTGGCACTGACCTTGAGGCCATGCCTCTGACATCAGGCATCTGTCTCATTGAGGCCCTTCTGTAGGATGTCCACATCATTTGGGGCCTCAGCTATGGCTCCTAGTTTGCAGTCACCTGCTAACTTCATTATCCAGAGGCCTTCTGTGTTAGCCTATACTTCAGAGAAGTAGATACCAAACAGGAGAGCTCCCAAGACTGAACCCTGTGGTACTCCACTTGTCACTGGTTTGAAGTCAGATTTGGAGTCTTCAACTTTTACATTGTGGGTTCTGTCAGTGAGCCAGTTGTTCAACCCATCTTGTGATATAGGGATTTATACTTAGTTTAGTGAGCTTAGCTATAATTCCAGAATAGGGGATGGTGTCGAAAGCCTTGGCGAGGTCAAGATAGGCTGTATGAACCACCTTACCCTCTTCTACGGCATTGGTGATTCCTCAAAGAAGTTGATCAGGTTCAGAAGGCATGATCTGCCTTTCATAAACCCGAACTGGGTGGGGTCCAGAGTTTGGAGGTTACCAATGTCTTTGTTTATGAGTTCCATGATGATACGTTCCATGGCCTTGCAGACCAGGCTCGTCAAGCTAATAGGGAGATAGTTCCCAGGATCAGTGGTGGCTCCCCCTTTGTGGAGTGGGATAACTGTTGTTGTGCACCATTCAGTGGGCACAAAGCCTGACATGAGACTATGACTGAACATGGTGCTTAGGTGGGGAGTCAGTTCGTTCTGAAGTTCATGTAAAATGCAGCCTGGGATGTTGTCCAGTCCCATGGATGCTGTGTTTTTGGTTTTAGAGAGTGCAGCTTTTACCTGCATAGATGTGATTACGGGGACTCTGAATTCTTCCTGCATAGATATGGGCCCTTTAGGGTGTGAGAGGGGTGTAAAGTTAAAACTGAACCTATCTGCCAGGATATTGGCAATATCAGTTGGTTCTGTAATTTTCATGCCGTTGTGCTGCAACTCAGAGCAGATCTGGGTGTTGCCATTGAGATTCTTGACATAGCTATAGAATGCTTTGTGGTTGTCCTTAGAATCAGTGGTGATTTTGTTTTCATAGCTAGCTTTGGAGGATCTTATAAGGGATCTCAATTTCTTACTGAGGCTCACCAGGGAGCTCCTCCACTCATGGGATTTTACTCTCTTTTGCAACAGTTTCTTCCTTCTGTTGTAGAGTTTGTTTATAGCAGGGGACCACCAGATTGGCTTCCTTTTTTTGGAGGATAGCATCTTGGTTCTGTTTGGGATAGCACGATCCATGCACTTGTGTAAGTGCTTATAGGGTGCATTTGTGTAGGATTCAGCAGTTGTAACTGTATTGTCCATCTGCATGGGTGTCATGAAGTTTGCCACTTCTGTCTTAAGAAGCATGAAGTTGTCTTTGGAGAAATTTTTTACCATGGTTTCCTTAATGGTGGGTGGGGGTGGGATGCAGATATCTAGGGTGATTAGCTTATGGTCGGATCTGACCAACGAGGAGTTGACTTCAGGTGTGGAACACCGGTCGCTCATGTTGATAATAACTAGGTCTAGGATATTATTGCCCCTGGTGGGGGTGTGGATAAGTTGATCCAGGGCATTGGAATTTATGAATTCCAGAAAGCGTTGAGCAAAGGAGTTGGTACATGAGTAGTTTTCCCAGTTAATGGTGGGGTAGTTGAAATCGCCCATTATTAGGGTGTTTGCTTGAACCCTAATATTTTCCAGTATATTAAGAAAAGAGAGGTGGGAATCCTGGGGCATGGTGGGGGATCTGTAGCAATCTACAATTTGGATTGCTGTTTTGCCCAGAGTTAGTTGCACTTAGATAACCTCGGATGCATTATGCTGCACAACTAGCCTGGAGGTGTGGATATCCTTAATGAATATGGATATACCTCCGCCTTTGGTGTTCTGGTCCAGATTAGATGGCTGAAAAGTGTGGTATGAGTTATAGCCTGGTAATGCAGGGGTGCTTTTCTACAGCCTTGAACCAGGTCTCAGTCACTGCACAGATATCGATGTTCTCCATTTTAAGGAGTGCCTTGAGTGAGTGCATTTTGAGATTTAGACTTTTAGCATTGAGTAGCATTACCCTCAGTTTTTGCTTGCCTGTTCCTGAGCTAAATTTGTCATTTGTACCTTGCCTAAAAAAGGCACTATAGGGGCGGCAAGACCCTTAGCCAGTATCCGGAATCCCAGGGGTGACAGGTGCAGGCCATCTCTGGCAAAGCATCGTGGTCTGTTGACCATGTCATCCCAGGCAGACAGATACTGGATCCCCTTAGAATGACACCAGAAGCTTAGCCAATTGTTGATGTCAATCATTTTATCCTTGTACTGCGGTGTCATTCTGGACAATGGCAGGATGCTACTCAGGGCTAGGGTCATACCTGCCTGGGCTACAAGATCGGAGAGCTCTTATAGGTTCATAGGTTCATAGGTAGGTACTAGGCTATCTGCCCTAGGACATCTATAAGCCTAGCCAGAATTTGTTGGCTTTCACCTCCCTTTTAGACTAGATTCCTGGGCCTCTGTCCAGCAGGGCCATAGAAGTGATCCCAGGAGTAAATTTATGATTTCCCATCCACTCATCAAGATTTCTCTTGAAGAGGGTCAGCGAGGGGCTCTGCCTAATATGGACTGGGATTCTATTCCAGAGCGAGGGAAGCCTTTGGGATATGAATATATCCCTCCAGCATGTCCTGTTTATTGTTGTGCTAAGGTTTAAATCCCTGGAGAGTGTAGCTCTAATGGATTTAGTTTTCCTGAGGTGGAGCATGTCCAACAATTCTGGGTTAGACATGGTCTTGAATGTCAGGCAGAGATCGCCTCTGAGAAGGTGGTAAGCAACTGAGTAGAGCTGGAGTTTCTTTAGTCGAGCTGCATAGGGCATCTGTTTGAGGCCCACGATCCTCTTAGTGAGGTATTTTTGAGGTCTCTCCAGCTGTTGCAGGTGTCAGGTAAGGTACATCCCAAATGGGGCATTGTACTCAATTATGGGCCTGATGAGCGATGAGTAGAGGGGCACAATGACCTCTCTTGATCTAGATGTAAACACTTTTGTGATTAGGTGAGCTATATAGAAGGTTTTTCTAACCACTTTGGCAATGTGATTGTCAAAGGAGAGGTTACTATCTACTTGGGTCCCTAGATCCCTAATTACTTCTTCCATACTTAGTGGATTACCTCCTATGTGGTAGTTTGTGGGTACTTTGTTTTTCCCAAAGGGGATGACTATGCACCTTTTGGCATTTAGCTTGAGACCATGGTTCTGACACCAGGTATTCGTCTCTGTAAGGCCCTTCTGGAGGATGCTTGTGTCAGCTGGAGAGTCGATTATGGCTCCCAGTTTGTAATCATCTGCGAACTTGGTAAGCCACAGTCCTCCCGTGTTTGCCTGTACCTCGGAGAAGTATATACCAAACAAGAGGGGTCCCAGGACTGAGCCCTTGTAACCGGTTTAGAGTCAGACATGGCACCCGCGACTCTGACCATGTCAGTTCTATCCCTGAGCCAGTTTGCAACCCATCTTGTGACATATGGGTTAATATTTAAGCTGGTAAGCTTATTTATGATGCCAGAGTGGGGTATGGTGTTGAAGGCCTTTGCGAGGTCCAGATAGGCTGTGTGGGCTACCTTTCCCTCATCTATGGCTTTGGTAACTGTTTTGAAGAAGTCAACTTGGTTTAAGAGGCAAGAACTGCCTTTAACAAAGCCAAATTGGGTAGGGTTCAGTGTTTGGAGGTTCCCAATGTCTTTATTTATGAGATCCATGATGATGCACTCCATAGTCTTGCAGACTAGGCTAGTCAGGCTTATAGGGTGATAGTTCCCGGGATCCACTGTGGCGCCACCTTTGTGGAGTGGGATCACTATTGCTGTACAACATTCTTTGGGTACATAACCTGTGGTAAGGCTGAGTTGGAACAGTGAATTTATGTGAGGGTTTAGTTCATTTTGGAGCTCGTGTAAGATGCAGCCCAGGATACCATCCGGTCCCATTGATGCTGTATTTTTTACTTTGGAGAGGGCTGCTTTCACCTGTGTGTCTGTGATGTCTGGGGGACTGCATCCTTCTGGGATAGACACTGGCCCTTTTGGAGGGCAAGGGGGGGTAAAGTTTGCACTGAACCTGTCCGCCAGGATGTTGGCAATGTCAGTGGGTTCAGTGTATTTTGTGCCATTTTGCACCAGCTCAGAGCATATCTGAGAGTTGCCACCCAGATTCTTGACGTAGCTAAAGAATGCCTTGTGATTATCTTTAGTGTCTTTGGCGATTTTTATTTCAAAGCTAGCCTTTGATGACTTTATGAGGGATCGAAGTTTCTTGCTAGTACTGATCAGGGATGCCTTCCTTTTTTGGGATTTTGCCTTATCATGTAATAGTTTCCTCCTTCTGTTGTATAGCTTATTTATGGCTGGGGTCCACCAGACTGGTCTCCTGTTTTTGGAGAAGTGAGTCTTGGTTTTACTTGGGATGGCACAATCCATGCATTCTTGTAGGTGCATATAGAGTGCATTTGTAAAGGATTCTGCTGTTTGTGTAGCATTTTCCATTTGCCCGGGGGCTATGAAACTTTCCACTTCGGTTTTGAGAAGTGTGGAGTTTGCTTTTGAGAAATTTTTCACAATGATTTCCTTGGCTGGGGGTGGGATCTGGATGTGGATGTCCATTGTGATTAGTTTATGGTCTGATCTTACCAACGAGGGATTTACCTCTGGTGTGGAACATTTAGCCCCCATGTTGCTGATGACCAAGTCTAATATGTCGTCCCCTCTTGTGGGAGTGGTGACCAGCTGTTCCATGGCATTTGAGTTTATAAACTCCAGGAACCATTGGACAAAAGAGTTGGGACTTGAATAGTTTTCCCAGTCAATGTTTGCGTAGTTGAAATCCCCCAATATCCTAGTGTTTGGTGAGACCTTCATATTCTCCAATGTTCTCAGGAATGCCAAGTGGGGGTCCTGAGACAAGGTGGGTGATCTGTAGCAGGCTACAAACTGAAAAGCAACTTTACCTACTGTTAGTTGCACATGGATGGTTTCCACTGCCTCGTGCAGTGCCACTAACCTAGAGGTGTGGACATCTTTGATGAAAATGGATACTCCCTCTCCTATAGTATTTTGGTCCGAGTTCTGGGGCCGAAAAGAATGGTATGAGTTGAATCCTGGTAGCGCTGGGGTGCTCTTGGGAGCCTTAAACCAGGTTTCTGTTACTGCACAGATATCGATTTTCTCCATTCTGAGGAGTGCCTCGAGTGCGTGCATCTTGAGGTTTAGACTTCTGGCACTGAGTAGCATTACCCTTAGTTTTTTATCTCTGGTATTGTCTATGGAGGTGGGTTTGTTTTTTGAGCCTTGCCTAAAAAAGGCACTATGGGGGTGGCAAGAGCCTTAGCCAGTATTCAAAAGCCTAAGGGTAACAGGTGCAAGCCATCCCTGGTGAAGCATCGTGGCTTGTCGAGCATGTCATCCCAGGCTGACAGACACTGGATCCCCTTTGAATGACACCAATAGCTTAGCCAATTGTTAAAATTGATCATGTTGTCTTTATACTGTGGCATCATTCTTGGTGAGGGCAAGATGCTACTCAGGGTCAGGGTCATACCGGCCTGGGCTACATGATCAGAGAGCTCCTCTATGTCTCTTTTCATGTAGTCCAGGGAGGTACGTCTCAGGTCATTCACACCAACACGTCTTTTTTCATATAGTCCAGGGAGGTACATCTCAGGACATTCACACCAACACGGACAATGACAGTCATATTTGTACTTGTTGTGGAGTGACCTGAGTGCGTGGGTTATGTGGCGGATCCTGGCACCTGACAGGCACCTGACAGTAACCTTCTCCTTGTTTAGCCTGGTGAGTGGGACATCATTGTGCCTGACTATAGAGTCATCTACGACTAGTGTGTTGGGTAAGTTGTTTTGCCTTATGGGCTGAGGTTTATTGGCACACTGAGTCTATGGGCTATGTGTCATTTGGGTTGTGTTGGGGGTGGAGGTTGCTTGTGTTTCTGCTTTGGAGTTCTCTGTTGCTTGAGCAGATTATTACTGAGAGCCTCTGCAAATGTTTTTGTGTTTCTATCTGTGGATTTTGGTGGTGTAGGTTTAGTGGGACTATGTGATGAGTGTAGTGTGGTGCAAGTGTTTACCTTCTCCTCTTGACTGTCAAGGTCAGTCTTGGTTGGAGAGAGCTTTACCTCTAGTTTGGCTAGATAAGTGCATCTCTCACAGGTTGTGGTGTTGGGTGGTAGTAGGAGAGGGTTGTCTGTGTACATGAGGCAATTGCTACATTGCCTCAAGATGCCCAGATTCATCAGATAGACAGGAGTGAACACTGGGAGCTGACCCTTGGACATGCCTGAATAAAAAAACTACTTTCCTCTACACAAGAGAGGGAAGTGAGTATAAGAGCTGTTTTTCTCTAAGTAAGTGAGCAAATTAAGTACAATAATTGTTTTCCTCTAGGTAAGAGGAAGGTTGAGTGCTGTAGTAATTTGTAGCTTATTTAGTGCTAAAAACAAGTTCTGAACAAGTGCTGAGCACAAATAAGCAAATTCAAGTGCTAAAACTAAGAATCTGTACCTGGATCTTGTGGTAGATAGGCTACCTAATGCTTACCACTCCCACTGATAAGCTAGAATGCTTCCCTCCAACACAGAAAGGCTTGGGAAGCTCAGAAGCTTACAAATAGTCCTAGATACAGCAAATCTGTATCTGGACTAGACTAGTTACAATAAAGGTGGGAAACAAGCTCAAATGCTGGCTTTTAAATCAGAAAGTTGAAAGAGATGGAAAAACTGCCCAAACGGCCAATAAACTACAATTTCTGGGCCAGAACCCACTCTTGTGGTAGATAGGCTACCTAGTGCTTATCACTCCCACTGATAAGTTAGAAGGTTTCCCTCCAACACAGAAAGGCTTGGGGGCTCAGAAGCTTACAAGCAGTCCAGGATACAGAAAATCTGTATCTGGACGAGACTAGTTACAGGAAAGGTGGGAAACAAGCGCAAACACGGGCTTTTAAACCAGAATGCTGAAAGAGATGGATAGTATTGTATTTATATATTTTATTGTATATGAATAAATTTAATAGTTTTAAAATGTTTTAAGAAATGAAAGAATGACTTATAAATAGAGGTATATTTTAAACAAATGTCTTTTTGGCTACATAAGGATGATTTTTTAACATTTATTTGTGATATATATATTATGATTAGTCGATGAGTTAGGGTAGAACAGGGGCAAATAAATGTTTGTGCAATTTTCTAATTAGTAGTAAGGGGGGATTTGGGTGTTTAAACAACAAAATTTGATTGTTTTGTTATCTGATGTAGTCCATCTACATAGGATGAAAATGTAGTGATAACAGTTAAGCATTTAATAAAGTTACTTTTTGGATTTTTCAAAGTTTCTTCTTTGGACCTGGATTTATAAACTATTTTTGCCTCTGGTGCTTCTTAGTGCCCCACTGCTGTGATATATTAATCCTTTCTGGTCATTTCCTTGGTGGTGCTGGATAAGCCCTAGACACATGGCTGTCCATCAATGTCCTGTCATATGACATACCATAGCAGGACGCATATATAACGGCTCTTTGAAGGGGCTAGGAAATTATTGAAAATATATTTGCACATTTCAAGATGAGGCTCTGTTCTCTGGTTGACTCTGAGAAATATTGCTGATGTGCACCAGCCAATATATGTCAGATATTAATATCCTTTGGAATCTGACTCTCAAAAGCATGATAGGGTCTATTTTATATATTCGAATGCTTAAATGTTCGAATCACTAAAGATCGAACTTTAGTGATCGAACATTTAAATTTTCGAATATTTAAAAAAAAAAAAAAAAAAACTAATAAAAAAAAAAAATAAAGGGTGTAAGCAGGGGGACCTCTCACACCCCCGCTATTTAAATATACCAACTCCAAGATTGAGCTACAGAGTAGGAAATGGGAAATTTTCCATTTCTGCACTGTAGCACACTAAAGTGCGATCTTGGAGTTTGTACATTTAAGTAGCGGGGGTGTGGGGGGTGCAGGGGGGCTTGCCCCCCTGCTTACACCTTTTACTCTTTCTTTTTTTTAAATATTTATTTTTAATATATATTCGAACATTTGATTGTTCAATCACTAAAGTTTGATCTTTAGTGATTTGAACAATTAAGCGTTCGAATATATAAAATAGAGATATCACACCCCCCTGATGATGAGCCTGGACCCTTACAGCAGTATCTGGATGATGCACCACCATTTCCACTACACCCTACCCATCAATCACAACAGAGCAGGTCCTATCAGCTGTGGGGTGCTGTAAAGCAGATGGTCTTTGCATAGGTATTCACAACTTATGGCATCACTGTTGCTGGCTCTTTTGCCATAGGTTCATAGGTACTTAATAGGATACTTATATGTGAGGATCTTTAGAAGCCAATCCTTAAATTCCCATGAAGTTTTTAATACTTACATTTTAAGCAAGCAATAATGCCCAACAGGTTGTCTGGCATCAGACCTCTACACCCCTGGAAGGGCATTAAGTACACATTAACACACACCCTGGAGGGCATTATTGTGCTTAGAGAATGGTCTCACTATAAAATTGTTGTGTTGTTCTCACTTATTTATTTTTTTAAGGGCTATATTATTGTTTTATATATTTTGATGTAAAATAGCTCCTCCACCTAACATTTCAAACTTGCTGTAATATATGTTAATGGTGTTGGAGGAAGCATTGACCACCCAAAATATAACACTTCAAAAATGTCCAGGTATTCTAGTCTGCGTTGAATCCTTTTGGATTCATTGAGTAAATGAAACGTCTGAGTTTGTTGTGTATGTAATTAACTACTTATTTATTTATTGTTTCTGTTTACTTGCTGCTCACGTTAGCTAAACTAGGGTCATGACCTGCTTTTAGAGTAGTGATACAGTTAGTCATGTTTATTTGGCATTTGTGTTTAAGTTGTCCTCTATATCTATTGACATACCCATTGCACATGTGATGAGTTGCTTCTCTCTCTCTCTCTCTCTCTCTCTCTCTCTGTTATTTAGAGGTTTCAGAATTGGGACCATTTGAGAGTAAAGGTCCTTTAACTCATGTGTGGTGGTTGCTGGTTTATGCAAAAAAGACATACTGTTCCTGATCATGGACACTGAAAAGTTTAGAAGATCCTGGTGATAAGGTACAATAAGGATTTTTACAAAATTATACACACTACTAGTGGATGAATTGAAGATCAATCATCGACTGTTTGCACATGCAGAGCTGCAACATTTCATTTCAACTTTTTCTTTATAGGTTCATAGGTTCATAGGTTGGTACTGGGCTATCTGCCCGAAGGCATATATTAGCCCAGCCATGTTGTGCGGTATTCACCCCCCCCTTTAGTAGTTCCCTAGACCCTTGTACTAGCAGCTAGTACCCTTGGCCCCTATCTAGTAGTGCTGTTGGTGTGATCCCTGGTGTGAACTTTCTGTTACCCATCCACTCATCAAGGTTCCTCTTGAAGAGTGATAGTGAGGGGCACTGTCTTATGTAGATCGGGACCCTGTTCCATAGTAAGGGAAGTCTCTGCGAAGGGAATCTATCCCTCCAGCATGTTCTATTCATTGTTGTGTTGAGGTTTATATCCCTAGAGTGTGTAGCTCGAGTAGATTTGGTTTTGCTAAGATGGAGCATGTTCAACAATTCTGGGTTGGACATGGCTCTGTACGTTAGACAGAGATCGCCTCTGAGAAAGCGGTATGCAACAGAGAACAGTCTTAGCTTTTTCAATCTTGCTGCATAGGGCAGCTGTTTGAGGCCAGTAATCCTCTTGGTTAGGTACCTTTGTGGTCTCTCCAGCTGCTGTAGATGTCTAGCCAGGTACATTCCAATTGGTGCATTGTACTCAATAATGGGTCTGATGAGGGAAGAGTAGAGGGGCACCATTACATCCTTAGATCTTGATGCGAACTCTTTCGTGATCAGATGGGTCACATAGAAGGATTTTCTAACCACTTTGGCAACATGGTTATCAAAGGAAAGCTGAATATCTACTTGGGTCCCTAGATCCCTTATTTCTTCTTCAGATTTCAGGGGGTTACCTCCTATGTTGTAGTTTGCGGGTACTCTGTTTTTTCCAAAGGGGATTACTACACATTTTTTGCATTTAGCTTGAGACCATGGCTTTGAACCATGCATCAGTCTCATTTAGGCCCTTCTGGAGGATCTCCATGTCGGCCGGAGACTCTATTATAGCACCCAGTTTGCAGTCGTTCGCAAACTTAGTCAGCCACAGCCCTTCTGTGCTTGCCTGTACTTCTGAGAAATATATGTCAAACAGGAGGGGCCCCAGGACAGAGCCCTGAGGCACACCACTCGTTACTGGTCTGGATTCGGACATAGATCCCGCTACTCTTACTTTATGGGATCTGTCTGAGAGCCAGTTTGTGATCCATCTTGTGACATAAGGGTTTATGCCCAGGCTGGTGAGCTTATCAATATTACCTGAATGGGGAATGGTGTTAAATGCTTTAGCAAGGTCAAGGTAAGCTGTGTGTACCTCCTTTCCCATTTCTATAGCCTGAGTAACTGTCTCAAAGAAATCCACCAGGTTCAGGAGGCATGATCTGCCCTTGACGAAGCCGAACTGTGTGGGGTCCAGCAACTAGAGGTTCCCAATCTCTCCATTTATGAGTTCCATAATGATTCGCTCCATAGCCTTACAGATCAGACTGATCAGGCTTATTGGTCAGTAGTTCCCAAGGTCAGTTGTGGCCTCACCCTTGTGTAGCAGGACCACCAATGCCGTGCGCCATTCTATGGGCACATATCCTGTGGAGAGGCTGAGACTGAACAGGGTATTAAGATGCGGGGTTAATTTCTTTTGGAGCTCGCGTATGACACAGCCTGGGACACCATCTGGTCCCATGGAGGCAGTGTTTTTAGCTTTAGATAGAGCCTTGTTAACCAATGTATCAGTAATAATTGGACGTACACAATCCCCTAGAATGGTAATAGGCCCTGTAGGTGGTGAGGGGGGGGGGATTTGCACTGAACCTGTCAGCCAAGATGTTGGCAATGTCAGAAGGGTCAGTGTATTTTGTTCCATTTTGTACTAGCTCAGAACAGACCTGAGCATTGCCATTTAGGTTTTTGATGTAGCCATAGAAGGCCTTATGGTTATCCTTGGTATCCTTGGCAACTTTCTTTTCAAAATTAGCTTTAGTTGACTTGATGAGGGCCCTCAATTTCTTACTAATGCTGATCAGGGATGATTTTTTCTACTTGAGATTTGGCCTATTTTTGTATGTCTCCTCCTTTTATTGTAAAGTTTGCTTATGGCCGGGGTCCACCAGACTGGTTTCTTCTTGCTTGAGGAAGGAGTCTTGGTTTTATTTGGGATAGCACAGTCCATGCAATCCTGAAGATGCCTATAGAGTGCCTTGGTGTAGGATTCTGCATCCTGGATATCATTATCCTTCTGCAAGGGAATAGTGAAGCTTTCCACTTTGGATGCAAGTAGTTTGAAGTTTGCTTTGGAAAGGTTTTTGACTATGGTTTCTTTGATTGGGGGAGGTGGAGGAGTGAGGATGTCCAGGGTTATCAGTTTGTGGTCCAATCTGACCAAGGAGGGGTGATAACGGTGTGGTACAATGGGCGCCCATATTTGTGATGATTAAATCCAATATGTTGTCCCCTCTAGTGGGGGAACATACTAGTTGTTCAAGGGCATTTGAATTTATAAATTCTATGAATCGCTGAGCATAGGAGTTGGAACATTGGTAGTTCGCCCAGTCTATACCAGGGTAGTTGAAATCACCCAAGATTATGGTGTTGGGTAGGACCTTTATATTTTCCAATGTCTCAAGGAATGCAGAGTGAGCATCTTGGGACATGGTGGGCGATCTATAACTGGCTACGACTTGAAATGTGGTTTTGCCTGCTGATAGTTGTGCATGGATGATCTCTGGGGCATCATGCTGCGCTACTAACCTGGAGATATGGGTATCCTTGATGAATATGGATACACCTCCACCCTTTGTACTGTGATCTGGTAACTGAGGCCGGAAGGTATGATATGAATTGTAACCTGGCAGTGTTGGGGTGCTCTCTTGAGCCTTGAACCAGGTTTCTGTCACTGCACAAACATTGATTTTCTCCATGCTGAGGAGAGCCTCGAGTGTGTGCATTTTGAGGTTGAGACTTCTGGCGTTGAGTAGCATTACCCTTAGTTTTTGGTTACCTGTGCTGGTTACGGTGGTTGGTTTGTCCTTTGAGCCTTGCCTAAAAAAGGCACTATGGGGACGGCAAGAGCCTTGGCCAGTATTCAAAACCTAGGGGTGACAGGTGCAACCCATCTCTGGCAAAACAGCGAGGCTTGTCTATCATGTCATCCCAGGCAGACAGACACTGGATCCCCTTAGAATGACACCAGAAGCTTAGCCAATTGTTGAAATTGATCATTTTGTCTTTGTATTGTGGTATCATTCTAGGTGAAGGTAGTATGCTACTCAAGGTCAGGGTCATACCAGCTTGGGCTACATGATCAGAGAGCTCCTCAATGTCTCTTTTCATGTAGTCCAGGGAGGTACATCTTAGATCATTCACACCAACATGTACAATGACAGCGTCATACTTGTACTTGTTCTGGAGTGACCTAAGTGTCTGTGTTATGTGGCGGATCCGAGCACCCGACAGGCAGCTGACAGTAACCTTCTCCTTGTTCAGCCTGGTGAGTGGAACATCCATGTGCCTTACTATAGAGTCTCCTATTACTAGCATGTTAGGTATGGTGTTTTGCCTTAAGGGCTGTTGTGAGGCACACTGCTGAGGTGAATTATGTGTTTTCTGGCTTGTGTTTGGGGGTGCAGGTTGCTTGCTTGTCTGCTTTGGAGGGCACTGTTTCTTTAGACAGATTTCTTTCTTTTTTTTTTTTTGCCTATTGAATCTTCCTTAAACACTTGAGTGCATAGTTTTGTGCTATCCTGTCTTTAGTATGCTGTCAAGATTAGCATGTTTTTTATGGGAGTTAGTATTTACAAAGTACAGCTTGCACATACTTTCTAGATAAACTTGCTTAGCTGTATTATTACCTTAAATGCAACATCTGTTAACAATCTTTTTGTTGGGTGTGCTAATATTTAGAACTTGCAGACATACCCTTGACTTTTGAGGTCATATTCAACAGATGTGTTATTAATAGTAACAGATCACTAGCATGAAATTTGATCAGTATTTTTACAAGGCTTGAGGAACTCATGTTTCATACATTATATTTAGGTGTCCTCCAGACAGGCTCTTGTTTTAATGTTTTTAAGCTGTAACTTACATAAATGATTGACATTTACTGTAAGAATATTTTTGCTGTTAGCCAACTCTGGTGTTTTCCTCACCTGTTTCCTATTATATTTCAGTTGATCTCACTGCTCACTCTCTCTCTAATACACACACACACACACACACACACACACACACACACACACACACACACACACACACACACACACTTAAACACACTCATACCCATACATAGACACACACAGTATACATTTTTTTCTGTTTATTTAATTTCTTTTTTACAGTTGTTAAACAGCAAAAGTGCTGCTTATCGACTGTAAAATAAAGGTTTGATCGATCTTGCTTTCACTCACATGCATGCGTACACTTACACACACACTTTCTCTATTAATTTTCTTTTTTTTTTTTTACGTTTTACACTTGCTAAACAGCAAAAGTGCTGCTTAGTAAGTGCGAAATAATAGTGGCTGTTAGGTCTTTTCAAGCTCCACACCAGCCTGATATGCTGCATTGAAGCGGTGGAGTCATTTTTCAGTGTGCATTACTTGTATATTAATACCCTGCTGGAGAACGTTCATTCTCCAATCAGGGTGCTGACGTACAGTTTGCCCATTCTCTAAGTACAAATAACCCAGTGAAGATCAGAACAGAGCATTTACATTTAGCCCTTATTCATGAGGGACAGTGATGCTATACCAGAGGTGAATTTTTGTTTACCCATTCATTCATAGAGTACATTTAATAGTGTGAGAGAAATACTTTGTTTATATGGAGAGAAAGACAATTCCAAAGAAGTGATATTCTCTGTGATACATATCTATCCCTCCAATATTTTCTGTTTAAGTTGCAAATGTGATTTAATCCCTTGAGTTGGTGTTTATGCCTCCATTGGACTTGCAAATGTTCCTTATGAAGCACACAAAGTTATCAGTGGCTACACTGACTATGTATCCTGCTCTCAGAAAATAAACCAACACACCCACTTAATGTATTACTGTTTACCTAGACCCCTGAATAACAATAGTCTGTCATAAAAATTCTCAAAACGCCACATTTTGAAAGTGCTTCCAATCCAAACTCAACAGAAAAAAAGAGTCTTCATGTGCTATATATACCACTTTGAACATTCTTATTGGAAAAATACAGTCTGACATAATGGTTTTCAGTTTCCTATTTAAAAATAACAGTCAACTAATTGAGTGGCACACAGGGATGACACTCAAAGTGTGGTCCATCCAACCTAGGTTAAATTAGTGGACCAGAGCAATGAAGTAGTTGGACAGCAAAAGTAAGAACTGAAGAACTGCCTGAACTATTGCTGGAGGGGGGTTGCTTTTCTTATCATCCCAAAGCTCATTTAGCACTTGGAACAAATCAGGCTTGAAAAACATGGATGTTTAAAAGATGCTTCCACACATGACAGGATGTGTTGAAGCATTCATTCATTTTAATGGTATAGCATGGCAGGCCTTGCATTGTCCTTGCCTGACAATCAGCAGATGGAAATGGCAGTAGGTATAGTCAAAAAAGTTTTTCCTCATATATATATATATATATATATATATAAATATATATATATATATATATATATATAAACGCTGCAATTTTTTTTCCGTACAACAACAGAGAAAATAGCTGAAGACTAGAGAAAGCATGTCTGTCACTGAATAAACAAGCAAGCATACATACAAACAAACAAAACAACACACACACAAATAAATAAATAAAAGAATGGTCAGAAAAATCTGGCGGGATCTAATGCAACATTGGTATATAATTTAATTTAGCATTGGCTCATGTTGTGTCAAAAGTCTGGGCTGAAATAATACTAGAACACATCTCCAAACTTTTTTCCTTTGATTTATTGTTGCATTGCAAAACATTGTAGAAACATACAGTCAAAGAAATGTTGAGATAAAAGAGAAAATTATTCAAGTGGCAAAAGTATTTGTGTAAAGCAAATCAGTAAAACAAAGCAGTAAATAATTGGACTAAAAATATTAATTAAGTATGACAGCTATGCAGAGGCCACTGGAAAAGGAACATTGTTAGTGGCTTTATTTTATTTTATTTGTTCATTTAATAATTGGAACAAACTGGTTTTACTACACTATTTATCTCTGGCCTGATTCACAGAAAGGTAATTCATATAGTATAATCATGTACACAGATAAGTAGGATTCAAATCATATACAATGTTCATGTAATCACTGCAATACAAGATGCAGGAGAAGTTTTTACTTGTAATAAGCATCTGGCACTGTACTCTTACAATGTACTACACAATAGGAAAGATGAATAACTGCTCTCAAAATCATCTAATTAATATAAGGTTACAAAGTGCTTAGAAAGTATTTATATGCAGTAGCTACCTGTATACCACTGCAAGGCTGCAAGAATTCTGCAGTGTATACATATTTATATAGACATAAAAAGACATACATAAGTGGAAGCTGAGGGGGAATGTTAGGGAACAAAATTTAGTAAAAAATCACAAAAAGGGAAATTGTTGTATAGATACAGCAAAAGGAATAATGCAAGGAAGTTTCAGCAGAATAAAGAGGTAAGAACTAATAAATAACCAGTCCAGACAATGACACAGGAACAAAATAAGAAGGACGATGACACAAAGGTTGAAATGTGTAGAAATGGAAATACAAATGAAAAAGAGAGGGGAGTAAGTTAGTGGGGCCAGGCCATGGCATTTTTGAATTAATAACATTCCCAGTTGTATGAACCAGACCAGTGACTTTTAACAGAAAGCACAACGGGGATAATAAAAAAATAAGAAAGAAAGAAAGAAAGAAAGAAAGAAAGAAAGAAAGAAAGGCAGCAAAGTATTACGCATTAAGCCAATTTAGTTTTGTAGAATAAATAAGACTACGATAGTCAAAGAAGAGGAAACAAGAATTCAACCAAGGTAGAAGCAAAGACTAGAAAAGGACTATAGCCAGCATGACTGGATAACAGTTTTACCTTCCATAATAGTCTTTTTCAGTGGTACTGAAAGGTTAGACTAAAGTCATACAACGAATTATTCAAGTCTTCTCAGGTCTTGTAGTGTGTGTGTGTGTGTGTGTGGGGGGGGGGGCTGGACTTCCAAACAGCAGGTGGAATACTGCAAAATTGTATGCTAGAGAAAGGGAAGGAGGCATAAGTTATGGAAACTTCTTCACCCTGGCTTCTAAGAGTATATGAAGTTGAAGCAATCAACAGCAGGTGTAAAAAAAGAGAAAGCAGTTATTACAAAGGAGTCTGTGAATAAATGTGGCAAAAAAGAAAAGCTTTCTCACTAATAGCAGGTCTTGCTTTAGACAGAAAGATACAGTGATGCTTACATTTATGTGACAGGAAAATGAAGTGAGTTTTTATTAAGGGTTATGAGAAGGCACACGATACTAGAATTTTAAATAAACAAAGGACAGATAAGGTCATTTTAAACAAGTGATAGAATGTTATTATCAAAAGAGACTCCATCTGTAAGACTCAGAAATCTAGTACTTTTCTAGGCAATCTTAACTTCTTTTACAGTGGAAACAGAACTCTATTCTGTATGGAAGCAAAATGGCAGGGAGAAGCAACTTCATATACTTGGAAACTTAAAAGTATGGATATAAGTAAATGAAGTACTGAAAGAGGCTGAAATAATAATGGGTGATGCTTATAGCTGTCCGCAAGGAGAATCAACAGTCGTGGCATACGTTTTAATGTTACTAATCCATTTATTTATGTATTTATTTATTTTTAGTGTGTACCAATTCAGAATTCTTCTACTTGGCTGGGACAAATACAGTGTGCAAGCTGAGACTGAAATACTTCTGACTGAAAAAAAATACTTGACCACCTATTGTCTTCCTTAGTTATTAGTCCACATAAACCTTTTCAATATTTGTATCTAATCTCATCCGCAAACTGAAACACCTTTATTCCTGAATACGTCAATCCCCTCCACCCACATAAAATCAATTTAACGTCTTGCACCTTCCCTTACTTTAACAATCACTGATTTCTTCAGATGAAAACTGTGACACCCACCACTGCTGCCAATATCTGATGGGCACCACAATGTGTCATTCTCATGCTGGGCCAGTAATACAGGAGCCTGAATCTCTGCCACTGACACTGGAGAGGGATGCACACTTAGAATACAAATGAATAAACTCAGTATTTCCAGTAGCAGACCTCTCTGCATCAAGTACAATTTCCATTAAGAGCACACAGTGAACATACTGAGCCCAGGGTCTGGATGTCTCTATATCTGTTTCCCTTCAATCCCCCAATAAGAGTCCCCACTGGTACAGCTTTAGGGTTACATCCTCAGCTGAGTGTCCAAGCCAATTCCTCCAGCACCCTCTCTGTGAACCCGCAGCTTCGTGCCCCTGCCCCAAGTAGCTGACACACACACATTGAGAGGTTTAATTTTTCACATAAACACACCCTAAAAGGCTGGCACAGGTCTACTAGCTATGCCCCCTTCTGTCCAGATTATAAGGTAGTTACCACTGCCACCAGACACTTCACAATTAGCTACTCTAAGGCCCTTAACAAAGGGTATCCATTTATACTGTGCAATATCAATACTAATACAAATGGTAGTAGTTCACCAAGATGGCTAGGCCTTCTGGAGTGGCCCACACAGTGTCACCAAATAAATATAAGTACTCTCAAAGGTGCAATACTAAGGACGAGACACAATAAAAGTTTTAAATATATTTAATAATAAAAGAACCTGAAAATATTGAATACATATTCGCAGAAAACCAGAGAGTTCAAATGACAGAAAATATTAAAAACAACATTAATGGACAGACTCATACAAATAAAGAAAACACTCTCTAAGCTAAGCTTCACTATATTCCTGAGTGAATCTAAGAGAATTTACTGTCTCCTAATAACTTACTTAGGCAAGGCAAGAAGAAATATGTGAACAGTCTTTCTGGTCAGGCCCCAAACAGAATACTCTAAATACTGAGATTACTTCCTGTAAAATATACTATCCAAGATGACTTGCAGAATGACCTCATCTGGTCACCTGATTCTAGGTTCCCAAAATATCTCCTTTTGAAATTTGAGACGGGAATTTAGCAGACTGTTGCAATGCACATTTAGAGTTTTTATGGCAGTGCCTAGGAGGCAGAACCATTTACAACAGTTCCCCTTCTTTACAAAAGCTAGCAGATAATGGCTGCTCCCAGACCTACCATCTCTGGGTCTACTCAGGACTGTGGGATGGCATTTAATGATTTAACAGCTCATTTACATTTCCCTTATTTTTCTTAAAATAAGTCAGCTGGTTAACCATTGCTGTGCCATTGACCTCTATTAAAACATATACATTTAATTCAGATACCATAATACATGTACATTTCTCTTCATTTTAGCAGGGTGCATTGTTGATACATTTTAACATAATTAACATAAGTAAAGCTCACAAATACATTTCAGCACAAGCATCTGTACAGATCAGTTTGATATACTTCTTCTTCTTCTTTCAGCTGCTCCCATTACGGGTCGCCACAGCAGGTCAACTGTTTTCATTTCTTCCTGTCCTCTGCATCTTGCTCTGTCACATGAACCACCTGCATGTCCTCTCTCACCACATCCATAAACCTTATCTTAGGCCTCCTTCTTTTCCTGTTAGCTGGCAGCTTCGTCCTTATCATCTTTTTCCCAATATACTCTGCATCCCTCCTCAGCACATGTCCAAACCAATGTAATCTTGCCTCTCTGGCTTTGTCTCCAAACCTTCCAACCTGGGCTGACCCTTTAATACACTTATTCCTAATCCTGTCCATCCTCGTCATCACAAATCTTAACATCTTCAGCTCTGCCATGTCAAGCTCTGACTCCTGCCTTTTTGTCAATGCCACTGTCTCCAACCCATATAACATTGCTGGTCTCACTACCTTCTTGTAGACCTTCCCTTTCACTCTTACTGGTACTCGTCTGTCATAAATCACTCCTGACACTCTTCTCCACCCATTCCATCCTGCCTGTACTCTCTTCTTCACCTCTCTTCCACATTCACCATTACTCTGAACTGTTGATCCCAAGTACTTAAACTCATCCACCTTCCCCACCTCTACTCCCTGCATCCTCACCATTCCTATATCCTCCCTCTCGTTCACAGACATATATTCTGTCTTAGTCCTGCTGACCTTCATTCCTCTTCTCTCTAGAGCATATCTCCACCTCTCCAGGGTCTCCTCCACCTGTTCCCTACTCTCACTACAGATCACAATGTCATCTGCAAACATCATAGTCCACGGAGACTCCTGTCTGATCTTGTCTGTCAACCTGTCCATCACCATTGCAAATAAGAAAGGGCTCAGAGCTGATCCTTGATGTAATCCCACCTCTACCTTAAACGCATCCGTCACTCCCACCGCAGACCTCACCACTGTCGCACTACCCTCGTACATATCCTGTACCACTCTTACATACTTCTCTGACACTCACGACTTCCTCATACAATACCACAACTCCTCTCTAGGCACTCTGTCATATGCTTTCTCTAAATCCACAAAGACAATACTAATGACATATAATTATTTACAAAATTCCAGCTAGCTGTGCTGGCACAAGTCATAGATCCACTGCCCTACTTCTCCCCGCCATGGTTGGTAGTACGTCATATTATCACAAACAACAACCTTTTCCTGCTGTTGGGCTCCTGCCAGGCTCTTCTTGGCCATGCCCATGAGCTCCCTAAGCTTTGTCCTCAGGTTTAGGACATATGCCACAACAGACTTCTTGTGGGATTCACACTCACTCTCCCACCCATCACAAATCAAATCTAGAGGTCCCCTCACTCTATGCCCATACAGCAATTCAAAGGTTGAAAAACCTTTGGATTCCTAGGGTACCTCTCTGTAAGCAAATAACAGATGGGGCAAATATTTGTCCCACTCTCCCTTAAACTAGTCTGCAAATGCCAGTAGCATTGTTTTAGCATAGAGTTTAACATCTCCACAAGACCTTTAGTCTGGGGTGGTAGGGGATGGTCTTTAGGTGCTTCAGTCTACAGTGCTCCCACAGAGAAATCAGCAGGTCTGACATAAAATTGGCACCTCAGTCAGTCAGTATTCCTCTTGGGAAACCTACCCTGCTGAAAATCTCTAGGAAAGCATTTGCTACCTTTTCTGCCTCAATGGAGGACAGAGTCACCTCCTCAGGGCATCCATTAGCATAATCTACTACCACTAGGATACACTTCTTCCCAGTGGAACTTGGGGTATTCAGAAGCCCCACAATATCCATAGCTACCCTCTGAAATGGCTCCTCAGACACAGGCAAAGACATCAAAGGATCTTTGAACTTGTCTCCTGCCTTGCCTACATTTTGGCACTGCTCACAGGTCCTGCAGTACCCTGTTACATCCCTGGCAATCCCAGGCCAATACAAGTTCTGCATGATACATCTCTTGGTATGCTTTATGCTCATATGACCTGCTAAGGGAATGTCATGTGTTATGGCTAGAAGTGCCAGACGATAGGCTCTGATCACTATCAACTGCTGTATTACCTCATCTTCTAGCCCTCCCTCAGGGGTCCACTCTCTACAGAGTAACCCTTTGTTCAAGTATACAAAATCCACTTTTCCTTGAGAATTAGGTGCCTCCCTAGCTACATCCCATAAGCCTTGTAATATAGAGTCTGACAGCTGAGCCTGTCTCAATTCACACTTTGTAACTCTTCCCAGCTCCCCCTCCACAGGAAATCTGGTAGCCTCACTGTCAGCCTGGGTACTACTACTCACCTCTGCTCTTGCAGTCACTCTGTCACCTTTAGTCTCACTGCTACATGGCAGTTACCTTGCTGAAGTAGCCACATCACCAGTCCTGGCTTCAGGTGTGCGGTCTGTCTGGGTCCCTTCAGGCTACCAGAGCCACATGTCTGTCTCCAGGCCTGACTGTGTGTCACAGCATGCACACAAGGTACTGCATTATCAAAATCATTCCCTGTCAAGAAATCTGCAGGGATATCCTCAAACACACCTACTAGCTTGCTTCCTTTTCCACCTTCCCAGTCAAGGTGAACCCTGGTCAAAGGCATTTGGAATGGGATCCCCCCAAAAGCTCTGACTGGAGTGGACTGCACAAGCATGTACTGCTCCTCTTTAACCACTGCAAGCTTCACAATGCTTATGTCAGTGGCTGTCTCTCTCTTGGCAGTGGCCTGTTTTCCTTCTACCAAGATACAATATAAACTCTGCTGGCAGTTTGGTACCCCTGTGGTCTCCAGACAACTTACCATTGGCATTCTGTTATTCCCACTTGCTGGCTCCCACACCTTTTGTTACCCCTTGCCTCTATGGACATCTGTATGCTACATGGCTCTACTGGTTACATTTAAAATATTTAACCCCTGATCCTGGCTGCATGCCTGAAATAATGGCTTCCCCTGTTACTGGTGGACTCTGTTAGGGTGGTTTAGGCTGTCCACCATGGATTTCCTTATATCCATGTGCAGCACTGGGCATCCCTTTGCTGTGCAGTGATGTCCTGCTTGCTAGGTATATGTCTCCTTTTTTCCCCAAATCATCTGCAAAGTTGCATTCCCTGTCTGCAAACCAGATTCTCATGTTCTCAGGCAAAACACTAAGGGCTTGTTCCCTCCCAAAAGGTCTGCCAGCTTTTTAAAAGTGGTGGCCTGACACCCACTCACCACCTATGAAAATAAGTGCTTAGTTCAGCAATATAATCACATACACTTTCATGTGCCTTGGATCTATGCTCACAAAGCTTTTTTTTCTGTAAATTTCTGGTGTTAGCTTAAAACATTGTAATAAACAGTGCTTAACTTGATCATAATCTAATCAATCAGTATCAGACAATTTAGAAACAACAGTTTCAGCTTTACCATAGAGTAAGGGGATGAGGAAATGTACCCAGAGCCCTTGGTCAACATTATACTGTTTGCATACTCTTTCAAATAGATGAATAAAATAATCAAAATAATTACCTTCTTGGTACTGAGGGAGACGTTTACTGACCTTTATTGCTTCTGGGGTACATTTACTCCCTTCTCCATTACCTCCATGACGCTGGTGAAGAGTCAGCATTTCCTTTTCATGTTGCCCCTGCCTCTCATTTTCTTTGGTTTCCAAATGCTGCAGTCTCTCTGCTGATTCTACTTGCACCTTCTAACACCTCAGTCTGTCTGCTGATTTGAGTTCTAAACCTTTGGCCTCCAGTTCAAGTCTTTTTATCACCAGACGGCTTTTTAAGTCCTCAGAGGAAAAGTTGAACTGTCCTGTTCCTGAGAGCTGTACATCCCCAGTGCCAGTTTGATTGTCTTCCTGGTTGCTGTTCTGTGATGCAGCTGTAATTAAGGCTGCAGTCATTTCCCCTTTAGTCAGATTGGCATGCCGCAGTCCTTTAGCTTGGCACATAGCCAACTGGTTCCTTGTCAGATTGCCATAATCCTCTGCTGAAATCCTTCCCTACTCTCCCTGACTAACTAAGCTAACAAAAAGCAAATAAAAAAATAAAACTATTTTGATATGAAACTATGAAAGTCTACTTTGCAGCTGCTTGAGAGTACAAACACCTTTTTTAATGACCACTGCTTACAGGCTACAGGAATTCAATATCCACACCACAGCTCAACAATATCTGAGCATGTGATGATCCCTCGAATGCCAACTAAAAAATGTGATGGCCACCACTGCTGTCAGTATGCAATGGACACCACAATGTGTCATCCCCATGCTGGGCCAGTAATCAAGCTGCCTGAATCTCCACCACTGACACTGGAGAGGGACATGCACTTGGAATACAAATGGATACACTCAGTATTTCCAGATGCGGACCTCTCTGCATCAAGTACAATTTCCCTTAAGAACATGTAGGGAACACACTCATACCGGGGTCTGGATTTCTTTATATCTGTCTCCCTCCAGGCCTTCAATAAGACTCCCCACTGGTACAGTTTTAGGGCTAGGTCCTCAGCTGAGTGTCCAAGCCAAGTCCTCCAGCACCCTCTCTGTGAACCCACTGCTTTCTGTCCCTGCCCCAAGTAGCTGACACACACCCACTGAGAGATTTAATGTACACACACACATACACACACACACACACACACACACACACACACACACACACACACACACACACCTGGGAAAGGCTGGCACAGGTCTACTAGCTATGCCCCCTTCTGCCCAGACTATAAGGTAGTTACCACTGCCACCAGACACTTCACAATCAGCTACTCTAAGGCCCTTAACAAAGGGTGTCTAAATATACTATGCAGTATTAACACTAATACAAATGGTAGTAGTTGACCAAGATGGCTATGTCTTCTGGAGTGGTCCATACAGTGTCAGCAAATAAATAGAATTACTCTCAAAGGATAGATACTAACGACCAGCCACAATAAAAGTTTTAAATATATTTAATAATAAATAATAAAAGAACATGAAAATATTGAATACATATTCACAATAACCACATAGTTCAAATCACAGTAAATATTGAAAACAACATTGATGGACGGACTCACACAAATAAAGAAAACACTCTCTTAGCTAAGCTTCACTATATTCCTGACTGAATCTAAGAGAATTTACTGTTCCCTAATAACTTACTTGGGCAAGGCAATATGAAATACGTGAGACTTGGGAAAAGCAAGATGAATTACTTGAGAAGTCTTTCTTTTCAGACCCTAAACAGAAAACTCTATATTCTATGATTACTCCCTGTAAAAATATACTATCCAAGATGACTTGCTGAATGACCTCATCTGGTCACCTGCATCTAGGATCCCACAATATCTCCTTTTGAAGTTTGAGACAGGGCTTTAGTAGACTGTTACAATACACATTTAGAGATTTTATAGCAATGCCTAGGAGGCAGAACCATTTACAACACTTCCCTCCTTCTTTACAAAAGCTAACAGATAATGGCTGCTCCCAGACCTACCGTATTCAAGTGTACTCAGCACTGTGGGGTGCCATTCAATGATTTAACACCTCATTTATAGTTCCCTTATTTTTCTTAAAATAAGCCAGCTGGTTAACAATTGCTGTGCCAGTATCTTCTATTAAAACTATACATTTAATTCAGATACCATAATACATGTACATTTCTCTTCATTTTAGCAGGGTGTTCTGTTGATACAGTTTAACAAAATTAACACAAGCAGAGCTCAGAAATACATTTTCAGCACAAGCATCTGTACAGATCAGTTTGCTATACTAATGACAATTATTTACAAAATTCCAGCTAGCTGTGCTGACACAAGTCATACATCCACTGCCCCACTTCTCCCTGGCATGGTTGGTAGTACCTCCTATCGTCACAAAAGCACATATTAGGCTCTTCCACAAACTTCACAGAGGTATCCAAAATCTCACTCAGGTGTCACTCTATGTTCTGTAGCAAAACTACACAATCATCTACAAAATAATGGATTCCACTTCTGCCAAACCCACCCCTTGACTTTTCAGATTCATCCATCCCCATTATTGCTATTAAAAAGTAGCACTCTCACCCTAATTCTCTAGTGTAGAGCCCTCTCTGTTCTTAACCATCTACTCTCCTTTACATCATATCCTCTCTTAGGACATTGATAATGTCAGCCAACCCCACACTATCAAATGCCTCTGAAAATAACTCTAGGATACCCAGACCCTTTCTGCAGTTCTCTCTTTCTCTCTCTCTCTCTCATTTTCTCCCTCCCAAATAAAATTCAGACTGTCATCTCAAGCACTTGGCTGTTGATTACCTCAACTGAACAAAGACAGTTGATCTTCTCCTATCACTTGCCCCAGAAAATTCTGCAGTCTATCCATCAAGATACTTGCAAAGATTTTGTATCTGTAGCTGGGTCACCCTTTTGTCCCTTACATTACTATATCACTGTGTCATCAGACACTGAGTCCAGCATCCTTATATTATCCATAATTTCTCAAACAATCCTGCCAATTTATCCTTTCTCTAAATCCCAACTTTATAAACATCAACAGGATATCTATCTCCTCCTCCCCTTTCTCCCAACTTCCTCAAGTCAAACACCATATAACCTCTGTCACTTCCCCTGTTTCAATCCTATACATAACAGATTTTTTTTTATCTTTCACAAGCGCATTTCTTTTTAATTTTCTGTTCAGTTTACTTTTTCTCACGGTGTGCACATTTTGATACAATACCTAAAAAGTCTTGCTAGTGTTAACACTCCTGCTCACAATTAGTCCCTCACTGTTCTGCATTGCAAAAACCAGTGCCTACTTTTTTGATTTTTTTATCTTCTAACACCACACACGTTCTACATTTCCTCACCCCTATCATTTCACTACCCTCTAGCCAGCTCAGCAACTTTGATCTTAGCTCACCTTACATCTCATAAATCAATTCTTTCATCATTTTAGATTCTCTGTTAGCATGTCCCTTGCACTCTTTATATACTGCTGCTACTCCTTCAGAATTTTTCAGCTTCCTTACATCATGTCGAATGTCCCCTTGCCTCTTCCATTTTTCGCATCACTCTTCCTCTCCTTGCTGCTTTGATCTCATCCCACTCTCTACATCTTACCTTCCCATCTCTCCTCATTTTCTCCCTTACCAGCTGCCCTACCATTTTTGGTAATCACAAGGCTTGAGGTCATTAAAAACAGAGAGATGTATCTGCCCATTATGTGTAGAATATCTGTCAGATGGTACCAAAATCATCATCTCATCATCTTCTTTCGGCTGTTCCCATTAGGGGTTGCCACAGCGGATCACCTGTTTCCATTTCTTCCTGTCCTCTGCATCTTGCTCTGTCACACCAACCACTTTCATGTCCTCTCTCACCACATCCATAAACCTTATCTTAGGCCTTCCTCTTTTCCTGTTACCTGGTAGCTTCATCCTTAGCATTTTTTCCCAATATACTCAGCATCCCTCCTCAGCATATGTCCAAACCAATGTAATCTTGCCTCTCTGGCTTTGTCTCCAAACCTTCCAATCTGGGCTGACCCTCTAATATACTTATTCCTAATCCTGTCCACCCTCGTCGCACCCAGTGCAAATCTTAACATCTTTAACTCTGCCACATCCAGCTCAAACTCCTGCCTTTTTGTCAATGCCACTGTCTCCAACCCATATAACATAGCTGGTCTCACTACCCTCTTGAAGACCTTCCCTTTCAGTCTTACTTGTACTCGTCTGTCACAGATCACTCCGGACACTCTTCTCCACCCACTCCATCCTGCCTGTACTCTCTTCTTCACCTCTCTTCCACACTCACTGTTACTCTGAACTATTGACCCCAAGTATTTAAACTCATCCACCTTCACCACCTCTACTCCTTGCATCCTCACCATTCCTCTATCCTCCCTCTCATTTACACACACATATTCTGTCTTAGTCCTGCTGACCTTCATTCCTCTTCTCTCTAGAGCATATCTCCATCTCTCCAGGGTGTCCTCCACCTGTTCCCTACTCTCACTACAGATCACAATGTCATCTACAAACATCATAGTCCAAGGGGAATCCTGTCTGATCTCATCTGTCAACCTGTCCATCACCATTGCAAATAAGAAAGGGCTCAGAGCTGAACCTTGATGTAATCCCACCTCCACCTTAAATGCATCCATCACTCCCACCGCAGACCTCACCGCTGTCACACTACCCTTGTACATATCCTGTACCACTCTTACATACTTCTCTGACACTACTGACTTCCTCATACAATACCACAACTCCTCTCTAGGCACCCTGTCATATGCTTTCTCTAAGTCTACAAAAACACAATGCAACTCCTTCTGACATTCTCTGTACTTCTCCATCAACACTCTCAGAGCAAACATCGCATCTGTAGTGCTCTTTCCCGGCATGAAACCATACTGCTGTTCACTAATCATCACGTCCCTTCTTAACCTAGCATCCACTACTCTTTCCCATAACTTCATGCTGTGACTGATCATTTTAATCCTTCTTTAGTTACTACAGCTCTGCACATCACCCTTATTCTTAAAAATCGGTACCAAAACACTTTTTCTCCATTCCTCAGGCATCCTCTCACTTTCTAAGATTTCATTAAACAATCTGGTTAAAAACTCCACTGCCATTTCACCTAAACACCTCCATGCTTCCACAGGTATGTCATCTGGGCCAACAGTCTTTCCATTCTTCATTCACTTCATAGCTATCCTTACTTCCTCCTTCCTAATCCATTGTACTTCATGATTCACTATCCCTACATCATCCAACCTTCTCTCCCTCTCATTCTCTTCATTCATCAACCCCTCAAAGTACTCTTTCCATCTCCTCAACACACTCTCCTCGCTTGTGAGCATGTTTTCCTCATTATCCTTTATCACCTTTACCTGCTGCACATCTTTCCTAGCTCGGTCCCTCTGTCTAGCCAATCGGTACAGGTCCTTTTCTCCCTCCTTAGTGTCCAACCTTTCATACAACTCTTCATATGCCTTATCCTTAGCCTTCGCCACCTCTCTCTTTGCCATGCACCTCATCTCCTTATACTCCTGTTTACTTTCTTCATCTCTCTGACAATCCCACTTCTTCTTTGCCAACCTCTTTGCCTGTATACTCTTCTGTACTTCCTCATTCCACCACCACCATGTCACCTTGTCGTCCTTCCTCTGTCCCGATGTGATACCAAGCACCTTTCTAGCCATCTCCCTTACTAGCTCTGCTGTAGTTATCCAGCTATTTGGTAACTCTTCACTGCCACCCAGTGCCAGTCTTAACTCATCCCTGAACTCCATCTCACAATTACCCTTTTTCAATTTCCGCCATTTGATCCTTGGTGCTGCCCTCACACTCCTCCTCCTCTTCTTGATCACCACCATCATCCTACAAACCACCATCCTTTGCTGCCTAACTACACTTTCTCCGGACACCACTTTACAGTCTCCAATCTCCTTCAAACTGGCCCTCCTACATAAGATATAATAAGAACTTTAAATTTCTTAACTGTTACAGAATGAAAACAGATGTGTTGAGTGAAAAATGAATCAATCAGTGGTGGAAGAAGAGGAATTAGAAAAAGACTGAAGGTTTGAGAAAGATAAAGATGAATGTCCAAAAGACTTGTAAAAAACGTTTGAAAAATAATCAACAAAAGAAATAAATGGCTAAGAAAACACCAAACTAACACTTTATTAAAATACACAAATGTAACTGGTAAGCGCTTTCATTCAAAATGAACTTCTTCAGACCAAGTCGTAATGCCACATTAACCAACAATAAATAATACAATTAAAATTACATGATCAATTAATTCAGTGTCTTAACCCTTTCCTTTTCAGTACTATTATAAAATCCTCTCTGTCATTGATACCTGGAAAGACACATGCATTTCCTTCCAGTCAAGGTCATCCTCAGCATCACACCTATACTCATAATTTTTAACTTGATTTATCACAGTAAGTAAAAATTTACTATTATTATCATATAAATGACAAGAAAGAACATGCCTGGCCAAAGCATTAGTAGTGTCATGCCTATCTATTGCTATCAGGTGCTCATAAATTGTAAAATGAAAACACCTAGTTGTCTTTCCTATATAGAAGGGAGGAATGTGCGGCTAAATTGATGTGTCTTTCCAGGCATCAATGTTTTTTTTCTTTTGTTGATTATTTTTCATGTGGTTTAAAGATAAAGATGAGACAGGGCCAACAGGATGTGCTTTCAAGAAATAAGACTAGTTAGTACTAGGAAGACAGAGGGGAATAAACAGGACATGGTGAAGTAGTAAGACAGGACTAGACATAAGTGAAGCAGAATTCCTTACAAGTTTCTTATGTGCTTAGAACAATCTGGGCTGAGCGAACGTAGAATTTTGCTCATGCTGAAAGTACTGGGATTTATTGAAGTTGTCACTTCTCATACATGACTATGAGATTTATAAGTAAATTATAAGACAGTGGAGTTCATTTGTCTCTAATGGTGGCAGGCTTGATCTTTGCTCTAAGGGTTTGTGCGAACTAGGATCAGTTGCCAACTGTGATCCTACATGTTGCCAGTTACACAGCAGTGTTATGTAACTAAGATTTGTGTCTTCGCTGAAGTCAAAGGCCAAGTTAAAATCATTTTGCATGCAGTGAAGCATTCAGCCAACAGGGAAGAATGAATGAATGAATGAATGAATGAATGAATGAATGAATGAAGAAGAAATTACTCTTTTGGGAGGGGCTAAGGTACAATTTACATGTTAAATAGGATGAGGTTTAACTGTTTAACGGTAGAAAAGGAAATAATTGGCTAAGGTCACTAACAGAACTAGAAAAATGCAGCAACAACGAGGACAGTGGTAAGAACCCAGTCGATAAGGAAATAGTTACCTAAATGGTGGTTTGGCTGAGTTTAACTTTGGGCTTTTTGTATTAGATCTATATCTGGGAAAATTAGGTTGAAAGTGAGAGTTAGCTGAACTTTTTTTTTGGCCTTGTTTCCTTGGTGGCCACAAAACCTCTGTCACCCTGCTGATTTCTACATAAATTTGGTGAATTGTTACCTACTTTATAGGTTCATAGGTTCATAGGTACAGATCTAAGAACTAGGCAATCAGTCTTCAGACCATTTCAAGTCTATCCAAAAAATCCTATTCAAAAAGTTCCCTTTAGTCTAAAGGAGGGCAAGACAAAGTGGGGGAGGGGTGGAGTTGAGGCTGCTCATCTGATTATCGAAGTTTACCTTGAAGGTGAAGGTGGTACTCTGCATGACATGCAGTAGATTTTTGCTCCAGTGGTGAGGGATATGAATCTATCATGCCAGGATGTTGTGAAGCTTTAGTTCCTTTAACTGAGTATTTGAGGTATCACTAGTTCTGCAAAGGAATAGGAGGTTAAATAGGGCTGGATCCTTCATTGCGTCAAAGGCTAAACATAGGTCTACTGAGGAGTCTGTAAAAAACTGTCCTGCAATCAAGATTTGACCTCTGCATACTGTTTCTCAATAGATTGCTTAAACCACTCATCTGACTCTCTTTCTTTAATACTTCAGTGATAAATAAAATCTCATAACAGACTTTTATTTACTCCTAAAAGGACTTCCATTTCCAATCCTCCAAAAAACAAAAGAGTGACATAAGGAAATATTTAAGAAGTTTTGTCAAAACTGAAATTAGATTAGTGACATTAAGTGAAATAGTTTTTTTAAAGATGTATATTCTTGGTCTCTTTGTCTGTCATACCTGGTTTTAAGTGTGCAAATGGAATTTCTCCTGTTAGCAGCTCCCAAAGACAGAGTGCATAACTGAAAACATCGGCCTTCACGCTATAGCGGGTGCACTGTGTGAAAATCTCTGGGGCCATCCACCGAAGGTTCTATATATAAAAAAAATATATATATACATTTCTTTACTTATTTACCAGGCAACAACGCAATGCCTTTAGTAAGACCCATGCATCCTACTATTGCAGTATTGCTTGTACAAATCTGTAGAAATGATGCCCAATATAATATAATGTGATTATTAATGTCTGCTAACAGCTAATGATATTGAACCAATTTTATACCTACATAAGAAGTTCACATTAGACTTTCCAGTGCATACAATTTACTGTATGTGCTTTCTGATGTAAAACATGAAGTTGACCACATAGTTATTCCAATAACTGTATTACTTTTGTTAAAGCTTCACATAAATATTATTTTAGTTAACTCTTAGCACATTTTTTGCAACAATATAATATATTTAGCAAATTTTCAACTGGATTAAAAGCCAACCCTGGTGAAATGCTCTAGTAGTACTAATATAACTTTAAGAGGCTGTTAACTCTCATGAGTATGTCACATCAAAACCAAAACTCTAAGCATGATCCTGCACATGCGTGTCTTATGTCTCTGAAAAAACATGAATACTGGAGCTCATGTGAGACAATAATAGCTCTAAAGGACAGAAAAGGCACAATACTGCATTCTCACAAAACAGGGTGACTATACTGCAAAGAACAATAGATAGTTGCTAGACAACAATATTGCCTTCCCATTGCCAACTACTGGCTGCAAACTTTTTCATCTTTGATCTTGTCATTTAGACATCATTATATATTTCTGCAACAGGAATACAATAATGTATTGGTTGGGAAACATGCAATACCTGCTACATGCCTTTATTGGTGCATAGAAAATGTATTTTAACTCATTTGCTTCTTCATGGGATGGACTGTGGCACAAAAATTAGATTTGCAACTTCACAGCTTGCTTCTCCAGATCAGTTCCCAGTTGAGGTGTCTCCTCAACGTAGACAGAATATAATCCCTGGTATGATATCCAGGACTTGATTCCTTGTCATGCATCCAGTTTGTGCCAGGATAGGCTGTGGCTCTCTTAACCCTGAATGGGATAAAGAAGGTATAAGGAAAAGAGTGGGGGAATCCATATCCAACAAGAGGCGAGACAACAGTGGAGTACCGCAGGGCTCAGTGCTGGGCTAGGCTTGTGAGGACTCTTGAGCCATTAGCCTAGTAATCACCTATATACCTATAAGATTAAAAGAATGTTTCACTGTGCAAAAATGAAATGTGCAGTAATATGTCAGAGCCATGATACTGAGAGAGCTAAGAAATTAACTGCACATCTGACTTCAGAGAAAACATGGTTATTTCTGTTTGTAAAAACTTCAGGAACCAGGTCAGCATACAACAAGCAGTATAATTCTGTGGTGCAGAGTTCTTTGAAAAGTTGTTTTAATGACTCTGCTTGCAGTCTGAGGGACTCTTTGATAAAATATTAAATTATATGGCAAAGTAGAGCTCATACAACTGCACCTCTCCTGCTTAAATTACTTTTAGTCTCTGATGTACAACTGTGTGACACAGACATGTTTTTTAACAGATTGCCTTCTTTAAGAAATCATGCAATTTACAAGTGACCAGGAATTATTCTATGGATGTTCCATATTCTGGGATTGTGGCAGTTTTTTTTCTTTACCTCTCCATACATTTAAGACAACACAGTAACCTGTAACTGTATATTTCGATCAGACAATAATAAATCTTTACAAAGCAAAATAAAGCTGAGTGATTACAGTAACTTAATTGCAATATCATTGTATTGGGCATGGAAAATGGGCTTCAAAACAAAAAACAACACTGCGAAGTACACATGACTGAGGCAAATGCCATTTGCTTGTCAGTCTCAATAAGTGAAAATAGCAGAAAGATTCTGGAAAATTGTTGCTGATGAATTCTACATCTTTCCACATCATCTGATGTGCTACATGCAGTCTGTGGTTATACCCATGCTATGGAAGCTGTAAAGCAGATGACAGTTAAACATAAGCAGCACTGGCCTTCAAGACACTAAAGAAGTTCATTTGTTGGCAATGTATTTTGACTATATGGTACCTTAATAATGATAATAAAAAAGTGGCATGGATTGAAGTTTGTTTTGTGATGTGTTCCAGAATACCTAGCATATCACAAAATGTTTTATATGTATATCTACCATTATATCTATAGCTTTCGTTCAACACACACACACACTTACACACACACACACACACACACACACAGAGACATATATATATATATATATATATATATATATATATATATATATATATATATATATATATATATATATATCTATATATATATATATATATATATATATATAAATATCTATATATATATATATATATATATATATATATATATAGGTTCACTACTAAATCTCGAATTACGGAATCTCGAGACTCTGAAGCCCAAAGATCAGAATTCTGAGATTCCGTAATATCGAAATAAAAAAAAAAAAAAACATTTTTTAAAGCATATGGAGGGGGCAAGCCCCCCTGCACTCCCCACACCCCCTGCAACTTAAATATACCAACTCCGAGAGCACACCACAGTAGAGTGAATGGCAAAATAGTGCCCTGCAGAGTGGAATGAAAATTTTGCCATTCACTCCACTGTAGTGCGATCTTGGAGTTGGTATATTTAATTGCAGGGGGTGTGGGGGGTGCAGGGGGGCTTGCCCCCCTGCATATACCTTCTAAATGTTACTTTTTCTTTTTTTTTTAATTTTGATATTACGGAATCTCGAGATTCTGGTCTTTAGGTCTTTTGAAGAGTCTCCGAATATGATTTAGTAGTAGTGTGTGATATATATATATATATATATATATATATATATATATATATATATTATATACCAACTCCAAGATTGCACAACACTGGAGAAGGGGCAAATTCCAACCTTCAATATTTTGAGTTTTAGGTATTTTGAGATTCAGTCTTTTAATCTCTTAGCCTTCTGAATGGGATTCACACACACACACACACACACACACACACACACACACACACACACACATATATATATATATATATATATATATATATACAGTTACACTTCAAAACATCTAAAACTCATAACATCTAAATTCAAAACATCAAGACAACAACATCTAAAACCTAAAACATCTAAAACTCATAGCATCGAATTTCATAACATCGAAAATGTATAATATGGAATAGTGTGTCATGAAACGTGTAAATGTCATAGTTTAATCTGTTATGCTTGTGGTATCAATATGAGATGTTGTAGCTTTTATTTATATGGTGTAGTAATTTATACTATTTATATAATGTTTATTTTGCCATTCTGTTTGTGTCTTTTAGGCCATACAGGTAAGTGATATAGACATTATGTGTGCATTCTTTGTGGTGATCACAATATAGTGGGGTTAGGAAATTAACTTTTTCCCACTTTAGTGTGATTTTGGAGTTGGTATATCTAATTTACGGGGGGGGGGCATGGGGGTGCAGCGGGCCTTGCTGCCCTGCAGAAACGTAGTAAAAAGTGTGTTTGTTAGTTTGGTGTTGTCATAGGTGGAAGGGATGCTATTTTCATGTGATTTGGAATGTTCGATGTTGGGATGCAAAGTTTCGATATTATGAGATTCGATTTTATGGGATTTAGATGTTCTGGGTTTTAGATGTTGTGGTCTCGATGTTTTGAATTTAGATGTTATTAGTTTTAGATGTTTTGAAGTGTAACTATATATATATATATATATATATATATATATATATGTGTGTGTGTGTGTGTGTGTGTGTGTGTGTGTGTAACAACAAGCAGTACTGAGACCATGGCCAGGGCAGATTTGTTCCACTACCATTTCTCAACACAAAAGTTTGTTTGTTTGTTGCAACACCTACAGGTGTTTGCTTACGATTGTACTCCACATGCAAAAAAGCTCAGCAAGACACTTGGTTGAGCAGTCAAAATGTTTCAAATGTATTGTCTTCTCAAGCACACCATAGACGACAACTGCATTCATTAAAACCATCAAGTATTTATTCACATCGAACAATAACTTAAAAATAAAAATAAAAACAAAAATATTTTTTTAGTTTATTTTTTATTTTTGTTTTTTTTTTTATTTTTTTTATTTTTAAGTTCGATGTGAATAAATACTTGATGGTCTTAATGAATGCAGTTGTTGTCTACGGTAACGAAGGTGAACTACACTTGCCGATGTTCAAGTAGAGCTGATTATATACGCTGTGCTTGGGAAGACAATACATTTTAAACATTCTGGCTGCTCAACCAAGTGTCTTGCTGAGCTTTTTTGCATGTGGAGTACAATCGTAAGCAAACACTTGTAGGTGTTGCAACAAACAAACTTTTGTGTTGAGAAGTGGTAGTGGAACAAACCTGCTCTGGCCGTGGTCTCAGTGCTGCTTGTTGTTGCATTCATACTCTATTTTTTCAGCAGTACACTCCTGTTTGGTTCTAGTTTTGTCGTGTTTGGATTTATATATATATATATATATATATATATATATATATATATATATATATATATATATATATATATATATATATATATATATAATATGGATATATTATGGACACCAACTTGCAGAAAATCGACACTCAGTAATATGATCCCTACAAGATGAAACCCACTAAAACTGAACACAAAAATGGCCAAACTATATTGATCTCAAAAGAAAAACAATATCCTTTTGTGAACAATTAATTAAATATATACACTCACCTCCCCCAGCAATATGACTAGAACAATTTTTTTTTCTGAATAGTGCTATTGTTAGAAAAAGGTGGTTTAAGTTAATGTGCAGGGTTATAGTTAGGGACAGGGGCAGGGTTAGGGTTAACAATGTGAAAGAATGTGAACCTGGATATTATTTAGCCTGGTTGTATGCATCTCATCAACAGAGGTAAATAAGCAAGGACTATGAACCCTTAATCCTCCATGGCTTTACTCATATTCAGAACATTATCTCACTGTTTGCTGCTTGCTTCTCATTTTTCTCTCACTTGTACTTAACTACTGGGTATGTACCTCCCCCCTAAATTTGTCTAACAAGCCTCTGCAGACACTTTTCTTTCTGTAACTAGCTATTTTCTCCCATCCTTTATTAGCATATTATACCTGGACAGTGCCAGCACTACTATTGTCTTGCTTCACCACAGGTTCACAGGTTCATAGGTAAGTACTAGGCTAACTGCCCTGCTGGGCCATTTTAAGCCTAGCTGATTTCCCGTTTTGTGCTCAGATTAACCTATCCCATTTGGTTAGAAATTGGTCTTACCCATCTCATGATCAATAATTATATATTATCCCTAATTATAGTAACTGTGATCATACCATAGATAATATGAGAGGATATATGCATGGGATAAAGCATTTAGGAGTTGTCTCTGTCCATTAGTAGTACAGGGGCAGGCCTGGGGTACATTTTTTGTTTCCCTTTCATAGATCCAAGTTGTACTTGAATATGGGAAGGGATAAACTGTGTTTTATATGGCTGGAGAGTTTGTTCCAAAGCAGCGGTATCCTCTATGAGATATCTATGTGAGATATACCTGTCATGCCAAACCATTCTATTGATGTTGCATAAGAGGTTTAGGATCCCCAGACTGAGTATTTCTGATGTCATTTGACTCACTGACATAGATCTCAACTGTCCATATTTTTTGCAGAATGTGCAGACTTTTCACTCATATTTTTGGTCTGTTTCGCATAAAAGTATATTTTCTGGCATATCACTGGCAAATCACAGAGGACTAAAGTTAGAAAATAATGGCAGACATTTGATTTTCAGACTTAAAATCCTTTAGAAAATTCACACTAATGCAAAACCTGTTATTCTATCAACTTTCTATGTTTGTAAGAGCAATATTTAAAAAAGTGATCCTATTTTGGGGCCTTTGTCCCCCCCATTATTTCTGGCTTTGTCCAGATTTATTGCTCTAAGAGGTTGAGAGATATGCTTGCTGATGTGGAGTAAATCCATCAGTATAGGGCCGGAGGATGCCTTGTTTTCCAGACACAACTCATCCCTTAGCAATCTCTTGGATGCCAACTATAGTGACAGGGCTTTAAGTCAGTCCATATAAGGCACGTTGTTTAGGCCTTGTATACTTTTAGCAAGTTATCGCTGTGGGTGTTCCAGTTGTTGCATGTGACTGGACTGATGCATACCAAAGGGGACATTAAATTAAATGATTGGCCTAATGAGGGATTTGTAAAGTACCAACTATCTGCGATCAGAGGGAGTCCAGTATAATTTTAAGGACAAAAGTGCTTATACAATAAATTTCATGTTGTAAGTGCATGGGCATCTGCAGTTTTTGTTTTTTTGAGTGTAATTTGTGTCTGCAGTTCAGTGCTGTGGTTATTTTAAAGTACAAGCTATATTAATTCTTGACATAATTGTATACCTGAATTCCATTACCTCAAATAGTGCCCAGCAATCTGAATAAAATCTTCCATTAGTATTAACCTTACTCATGGCTGTTTCGGACTTTTAACACAATCTTTTCACTTCAAATTCTTTGCATGTTTCTAGGCACGATTTAAATTTCCTTCTTGACTACTAAAAAGACTTCTGATTCAGACACATTAATTGTGCTAATTCAAATTGTCTGTTATATATTCATATAAGTCAGCCATTTTTCATCATTTGACACTATGATCTTTTCTCATCAAATTCTGTAGAAGTAATCCTTGCATGTACAATACGATTGTTATCTCTGCTACTCAATATCAGAAAGTCAAATAACAAAAAAATATGAGATGACACTGAGTTGGAAAACCTTCAAAAAAGTTCAACATGTAGCTATAAGCACATGCACATAAAAATAAAAATATCTATAAACAAGCAAACAAAAATATTCAAAATTGTACCCACCCCTGGTTGCTTTGTCATGTTATCTTCATCCATTGACAGAAGAAATCTGGATTCTGAAATATAAAACACCAGAGAAACAACAGCAATTATTGAATCTACTGCAGATATGTCTTCTACCCCTCCAAGCAAGAAAACAAGCAAACTGATGAGCAAATATCTAAATTGGGTCTATATCAGATGAACGAAAAATCCGTTCATCGAATACGTACTCGGAAATCGAAAACGGTATTGTGGGGTCTCAGTACAGTGAGGATTAGGGTATTTGCCCTTTCCTTACTGTAGTATGATCTCGGAGTTAGAATATATATTTAGCAGGGGGTGTGGGGGGGCGCAGCCCCCCACAATACCGTTTTAGATTTCTGTGAAGTTTCGATGATTACGTATTCTATGAACAGATTTTTCGTTCATCTGTTATAGACCCATCTAAATTCATTACAGAAAACCAACCATATAATCCAAATTTTTCTGTCCTACACAACACTTTACAAAATATGCTGAAATGGGGCACAGGGTAAAGTCTACAATATAAAATGTTATTATAATCTGTATAGGACTGCCAGCATCAGAAAACCCACAAATAAAATACAGAGCTAGATCATGGTCAAATGGGGCCCTAGGCAGGGAAATGGATAACCCCCTCCCAATACATAGCCCCCAGCCCCCTTATCCATTTCAGTGCCCCATTACTGGGCTATTTCTCCTCAGTTACCATAACCACTGTTCAAGCCTCTTAGTGTGCATTCTCTTTTCTGCTTTAATTCTAAAATTACAGATATTTGGATTTAATTTAAATCTTATTTCAAATTTTATAGTAAAAACACTGATGGACATTTGCTAAACAAAAACAATACAATCTCACAGTGAAACCAGACTTAGCATTAACAGTAAGCATATCTGCCTTGAAACTCAAATTCAGTGACATGTTATTGAAACCCATATTCAAAGAAAATGCATCTGGCCAGTGATGGATAAAGTTTGCCTTTGGGCTATTTATAAATCATAGGCTCCTTAGACACATTATATGGAACCATGCATACCTGCATATGTTCTTTAATTTACCTTCCTGATTGTTTGAAATTATATTTTTGTATAATACAGTACTACTTCTTAGAGTGTGTTTAAATTTGTAGTTTTGAACATTTTTTCAATAAGCAATGAAACAAAACGTATGAACCAATAATGACAAAACTGTCTAATTCAGAACATTTCAACCATAAAAGGCCACTCAAACTGTTGTCATTACAATCCACCAATATCAGTCAGTACTCACAGATGTAAAAGTCATCTGAATCATTTCATATTAAAGAGATCTGCAACTAACAAAAAGGTTGCTGCTAGCAAACAGCTAAATATTTCAGTGTTTCATCTACAAATTCAGTGCCTGCTACCCTTGAAGAAACTCAGGACTGCAGAATCACCCCTCATCCTTAAAGTGCAATCTAAATTCAGCTACATGTTTTGGGAACCCACAACCTTCTGAATCAAAAAGCAAGTATGCTACCTGTTGTGCTACTAACAATGTTTTTTTTTTTAATTTTATAGCATAGTATTGATGACCATTTGCTAAACAAAACAACTGCACTTTGTAAACAGACTTAGCATAAGCAGCAGTAAACGTCTATACCCTTAAAGCTCACAATTCCCTTTAAATGCACTGAAGCTCAATTACATGAAAATTTGCTAAAGCTCAATTACTTGAAAATGCACTGAAAGTCATTTTTTGAGCAGCTTGTTAGCTGGTATAGAGGATTCACGCTATCTCCAGTGAGAGCTTAAGCAAATTAACTAATTTGGCATCCTAGGGCATTTTTTACACATGCGCACACACACACACACACACACACACACACACACACACACACACACACACACACACACACACACACACACACACACACACACACTCATCTCTAGTCATTTTCCTATATGTAACACTATATATGGATTGCAGTCATATAAAACACAGACATCCATATCTTGTACTGGACATCCTGGCAAATTGTAAACAAAGTTTAATAAGCTTTTTATTATTTTATTTTTTAAGCTTTTATCTTTTGAGTGACATGTTTCTGAAGGTATGCATTAGTGTCATAATACAGACTGTGATATGAAAACAATATTTTTCAGTAGTGACTATGAGGTGACATCGATAGTCATCACAAAGTTATACAGAAAAAGACTGCAAAACGATAAGTAACTTTATGAAGAAGGCAAGCATCTGTGCCTGAAAAACTGATTGCTGTCATCCTATTGGACACTGTAATTCTTTGTGGGCCGTTAAAGCACTGACAGTCTTTGCATACCAGTCAATTAGTTGCTATCATTAAAATTCATAGGGAACTGGCTTTCACAACTAGATATTGTACTTTAAAATATCATCATATATATACATTCAGGCGCGCACACACACACACACACACACACACACACACACACACACACACACACACACACACACACACACACACACACACACACACACACACACACCTTACCTCCATACATGGAAGAAGTAGGTCCCAGAAAACGTGCTTATTCTGTACATAAGCAGATCCCAGCAAACGTGTTGGTCCCAGCAAATGTGTTTGTTGTGTTCATTCCGTCCACATGAGGAAGAAGGAGGTTTTTGTGTATTTAAATTCTGCACATGGAATGTGGAAAGGAAGATGCAAGCAATAGGATGACAACACATCCAATGATGGAAAGGAAGAAGCAAGCAATGGGTGTGTGCATGTGACAACAATGAATGTGAAGACGCACAGATGCAGAGGATGTTCTTAAAAAAAACCTTTAAAAACATGTAATTTTTTTGTAATTAAAACAGTGGAAAAAAAAAAAAAAGGTAAATGTGGCAACTCCTCAGCCAGCAGGGGCCCCCTCCCAGTCAAAGAGGCCCTCTCCCAGCCAGTGAGCCCTAGGTGTCTGCCTAGATCACCTACCTCTAGATCCAGCTGTGATATAATAGCAATCCCATGGACACAGTCAGC
Source organism: Protopterus annectens (assembly GCF_019279795.1). NCBI lineage: Eukaryota > Metazoa > Chordata > Ceratodontiformes > Protopteridae > Protopterus > Protopterus annectens. Next base: position 1,036,866,696 of record NC_056744.1, read on the forward strand.
TACATATGTTATGAGCTAAGGGTTTTATGTGGAAGTATCTAACAAGACTACACATGAATGTCCCTTATGGAGAAAGCACTTTTAAGTAATAGCATATTCTGTGGTAAGTATAGATAGAAACATCAATAGGTGTGGTAAGGAAGTCACTCACTATTGGCATAATGCATTAAGCACCATGACTGGCAGTTGCAGATGAGGTTTTATTACAGTACTAGCATTCAGAAATGAATGAATACCTGAATGTTGTTACTGTAATTGGTGTTAACTTGTCAAGGATGAAGCATTGAAGCAATGGTGTGCTTACTGGGTGGTACTGTAAATGCAACACTTCCTACAATGTACATCTGTATTTGTGGTGAGGGGTTTGCTGCAGTTTAAAACAGAATTTTTTTTTTCATCTTTAGGTTAGATATTTAAGAAATGCAAATCAGAAAGAAGGGGTCTTGCTCCCCATTAGCATCAGATCAGGGAATCAGGGAAAGATTTTTTTTCCCTCCTTTTTTGAGGAGAGCCAAATTGGGGAATTGCATTGAGTGACACGTGAGCATGCTATGTTTCTGAGTAATGATGTGGGCTGCTTTGAGATTTACTCTTATCCTGTGTGGTTGATGGTGAATATGAATCCCTTGTAATGAAATCACAAAGCCAGGGCATATGTAAATCCTGCTGCAATCTACATGCTGTTATGGTTTATGTTTTATTTCTTATTGGTTGTGCACTTGTCTAAGTAATACCCAAGTTCCCTGATGCATAATTTATAAATAATATTAAAACTAAATCATACAAGAGTAATCAACAAAGAAGGCAGCTTGTTTATATACATACACATATTTTATATATATATATATATATATATATATATATATATATATATATATTTTTTTTTTTTTTGGAACTTCCATGAGATTGGATGGTTGTAGAATCACGCAAAAGCATAAATATAATTGCAAGTATAGGAAGTTTCTGGAAGAACCTCATGTTGATCAGGACCGAATGCAGGAAAGGTTAAGGAGAGGTGAATTTAAACCAAGAGATGAAAGGTTAATATTGGTGGCCCAAGACTGTGGGCTGCATACACATTGGTTTACAAAGTCCTTTGAACATGTGGGAGAAACAGACAAAGGTAGGTTTTGTAAAACAGAATTGGAAACAGTTGCACACCTTGTTGCTAGTGGTGACATACTAATGGCAGAAGGACTGTATACTGAAAGGCTTAATAATATGGTGAGACTGTTGCACTGGGGATTGCGCAAACATTATGATACTGAAGTGGGTAAAAAACACTGGAAATATGAGCCACAAAGCATCATAGAAAATGATAAAGTTTATATCACATGGCATCACCCATTACTAACAGTTCAAAAGATAGATGCTAGAAAACTGGATATAGTGGCCCAGGAAAAGAAGACAAAAGTAGCATTGATCACTGAAATCACCACACCCAATGACTACAGTGTCCTGCATACAGAGAGATACAAAGTCATAAAATATCAGGATTTGCAGGCAGAAATGAGAGCAATGTGGAAGAAAGATACACAGAGAGTTCCAATAGTTGGAGCAACAGGTCTTATAAAAAATAATCTACAATTGTATTTAGATATGTTACTCCATGCTGACTCTGAGGGAACATGGGCGAAATTCTTGGCTAGGGTTATAAGGATCTCCGGGCCAATAGCCTAGTATCATCCTATGAACCTATGAACCTATGAACCTATGTAACTCTGTATGAATTGCAGAAGGAGTCTTTACTGGGCAGATTTCGGGTGCTGCAAAGAGCACTTTTTGCTGACATCAAAGACTGAAACAATACTAATTTCATGAACTTTAATCATACTTTGAATTAGGAATGGGGTCCATTCCCATCATAGTATTAGAATCCCAAAAGATTTGGAGAAATTAAAAAAGAGAAAAAAACAGTAATTTTTACAGTGGAAGAATAAATATTTGCTAGAATCTACTGGAAGCATATAGCATGGAAAACACATAGCATCTACTGGCATTGTTGTTATGTCATCTAATGCAAGCAAGATTAACCTTTCTCTCATCATCATTAGGTTCTTTAAATCAACACATATTTGTACTTTACCCTTCATTTTTATCACAGAGAACATTGGAACACACCACTCTTTCAGTTCAGTAACTCTTTCAGTTGCATCAAGTTTTTGCATTCTAAGTTTTGCACAACAAAGGGAATGCCACCCTCCTAAAAGTTCTTAAAGCCATGCACATTACATTCAGACATCCGTAGAAATTTACCAATTAACTGGAAGAAAAAAAAACACATCTTTTATTAAAAATCAATGTTAATCTTCATTTAATTGGTATAAAGAAAAGGTTCTCTAATTCTTATTTCTGACTCATATTTGAGTCCTACAGCCTGACTAGCTTACATATGATTGCCAGTTTCCTTGTGACACCATATTTTTTTAGAAAATGCATGCAGTATATTTGTATATTCTTTCTATAATTACATAAATTCCTTCTCAAGGAACTAGAAATTTGTTTGCGACAGCTAGAAAAAGCATTACTGCACAGTCTCTAGGCTGCAAGGTTTCTGTGAAGGAAGTTTACTGACATTATAGGGCATGAAGCAAACCACTGTTGTACTGCTGCATATAACCATGGCAAAAGAATGTGTTCAGTAGCATTTGCATTGTCTTTTCCAGTCCATGATAACCATCTGGCAAATGACAATATGCTAGTTTTAACACTACTATATGACTAGGGTAGCAAGAACCATATAAGATAAATCTATAAATAATGGTATTTGTTGCCTCAAAGCAATGGATGATGGGATTATTACCTGGCTTTCTAGGACCACCAGCAGTTATTGCACATTCAGCTGAGCTTCTCTGTAAATATAGTCTCTCACTGAACTGACCTGAAGTTGAGTTCCTTTGCCTGAAGGGTCAGACAGTGCAGACCTCCTTCCTCCCACTCCTCACTGTGACCTGCTTCAGTCACCTTCCTGGGTAACCTTTTATATAGTACCCATCACTGACTTTTATTTTCCTTAAGGTTTGTTCTAAAAAGATAAGAAAACACTTCTTCATGGAATCATTCTTTGTCTTCTGATGCCACATTTCCTTTAACCAAAGAAAATGGCTTCCTTTTATAATTGTTCCTACTCATCTGTTATAACCCATATATACTGTAGATGCTTCCTCATATTCAGTATTAAATCCAAGTTTGGCATAGCCTGGACTTTCCTGTTTTCATGGATGCACATTACATTAGTCTTCTTTCTATAGTATACTAGTGCACTACCTAATTAGGAGACCACCCCTTAAATCAACTCAATTTATTACTTTTTGAATTTTATATGTGACAAGATTCTCTGTATCATGTGTGACATTGCAAAAACTAGCACGCACAGAGTGGGCTTTTGTACATTTAATAATAAATGTAACATAAATGTGTGAATCAACAATCACTGTCTATAGGGTCCTCTTGCAGAGCACATTCTCCCAGATTTATTATCCTTCTGTGCAGGACTACCTTAGTCCTGCACAGAAGCAGCCATTTAGGAGCAGGATGGCAGCGCACCATGCATATTAATGAAGGCATGCTGCCTGAGCTCCTAATCTTACATGGAGTGTGTAAGAGGGCAGGGGGCATGTCTGAGAGCAGAGCTGTCAGAATATACATGCCCCCACAATGAAAAACAGCAGACAAGTCCCAAAAGAATTAGCAAGACTGCTCATAGGTGTATGCATACCCCCATCAACATCCCCCCACATGTACAAGAGCAATAGTTAAAACAACAAATATAAAGATATATTTTTTTATGAAACAGATGAAATTTAACTGTAGGTGTGCGGGTTTGCCCATCACTTAACAATGGTTAATGCAGCTTAAATGGCAGAAGAGGATAAAAAGCAAGATATATGCAAATGAAGCAGTATAGTAATAGTGTAGTGGGCAGAACATTTGCCTTACAAGCAGTTATTCCCGGTTCGAGGCCCACTGCAGCACATTCCATGTTCCATGTCAAATCACTTTATGACCAATATTTTTAGTTGCATAACCTACTAAATAACATATATTTGTGAAATGGAGTACTGCATTAAATGCAGATGTGAGGTGTCAGTGTCATAATGTTGCAAAGTCCACAGATAATCCCATGTGCCCCATACAGTATATGTACACAGGAATCAGGGATACAAATGGAAGGTAAAATGTGTAATGAATGATAACTTCATACAGCTTCCAAATCCCCCACCTTCCCAAGAACCATTAGACATTACTGTCTAAATTAGTGCAGTGGTAAGCGGGAGTAAGCGCTTGTAAGCAAGTGTAAGCACTATTAAGCACTAGTAAGTTGGTTTAAGCCCATTTGCATGAGGGTAAGCAATGCACACACAGGTTAAGCAATATTGAAGCTAACTCTCTGTAAGCATATTTAACCAGAGGTTAGCATTGCTTACCCTCGAGCAAACCCATGCAAACCTGCTTACAAGTGCTTAAAAGTGCCTTAATCTCTCTGTATGCAACAGCTGCTGTTCTGTCCAGAAACAAAATAAACAGCCTTTGCAGGTCTTTAACCCAGGACCCTGTACACGATAGTCACAGTAGTTAACCACTAAGCTATCACAACAATACATAGCACTGAGTTATCACCAAACAAATCCTCTCTATAGTAAAATCAAACTGAACATGTGAAAGGAATCTATATACAGTCTTATGTTCTATAACCTACTACATAACATAAATGTGTGAACTGGAGTGCTGAACTAAGCCCAGATGTGAGATGTAATTGTAATAAAGTGTTGAAGTCCCCTAATAAACACAAGGACCCAATACAGTATACATACACATGAATTATGGATACCAGACACATATATAACATGTAATGAATAACAAATCAATGCCAAAAAGCAAATATAATGCAAATTAAATATTAAGCAATGCGAAGCATTGCACAGGCCAGCGTAGTAGGTGTAAGCAATGTGTAGGTCAGCTAACTCAATTTGCTCATTGGTATACCCCTTTAAACAATGCCAACATTAGGTAAGCAGGTTTGCCCATAGCTTAGCCTTTTCAAAACCATCCAATCATGGCAAAGTGTAGGAAATCAGCCCTATTTAAACCCAACAGGCGGGAATACATCTGATAACTGGTCGTAGCTTCCCCTTGCAGGCACCATGTCTGGAATGGGAGAGGGTGTGCGCTTTCAGGTGCAGTGCTGGGGCATCCAGGAGTCCAGAGTCATGGCAGGACCCCTTGTCAAAGACCATGAGCAGAGACTGCTGCAGGGCCAGTACCAGGGTTCCAAATATAAAGTGGAAGCCTAGGACCATCTTGCCTGTGACCTCACCAGTGCCACTGGCATACCCCAAACTGGTGAGCAGGTCAGGCATCACTATGCCGACCTGAAGTGGTGAAAGGGGGATCTCTTGGATCAGTGGATCCAAGAGGCTAGGAGGACAGGGGAGGTCCCAGCTGTGTGTAAGTATCACACCACTACCTGTCTAATAATTGCCAGCTCATGTATATTATGGATAGGTATGGCTAAATATTCCTCTTATGTCCTTCACAGCGGCAAGTGAGCGGGCTGTGAACCAGGAGGCCCATGGATGTTGCTTGGAGAGGTTGCGACATGAGGCAGGTTAGTAATACTCTTGCATGTACTGTCATAGAAAATAAATCTAAAAGTATTAGTAAGTTAATTGCCTGTATAAAACCTGTATGGTTTAAGGCAAGTACTGTATACACCAGAGAATATGGCAGGAAGAGTCTCATATAGGTTGTATGTAAATAAAAGCATAATAGCCTGACAATAAAGGTCTAACTGCTGGACTGTATGTGTTTGCTGGACTGTATGTGTTTACTCTGGTATCATTTGGTAATGTAGATTTGCAATCACTTAATAGTACTGTTGTATTAAGCACCGTTACCCACACTGTGCAACATAAATAAAATGTGTAGGAATGTCTGTATATGACTGGTGTAATCCAAAGATGTCATTAAATACAACTGAGAGAGACATAGACAGAAAACAGTGAAAGGACGGATGACAAAATCCAAATGGCACATGCAACTGAGACGTGAACTGTTGTATTTTTAGCACACATAGCCATGGTTTGAATCCTGGGAGTGGTAGTAGTCTGCATACAGAATCATACCCCACAGCTGTTCAGAATGTCTAGTAAATTGGCCCATATCTGCTACCTGTCACTTTGCCCCCTTGGGAAATCAGTGGGATGACCCCAGACGTATAGGCAGCAAACAAGAAATGCAACTGATTGTCACACATCTGTAAGAACAAACCTGTCACCCTAGCAACTCCCCAAACTTTTATGAGAGTAATAAGCCAATTATGTCCCATCTACACCCCCATGTTGTCAAGCTGTAATACAAGGTCAAAATGTAAAACCACAGGAGAATTATAGACAGAAATCAGATAAGAGATATACAGCAATATCTATATAGCACACACAACTGTGATGGACAGTGTTTTAGTGTTAGCAGACACAGCCATGGCCTGAATCTCGAGAGTGCTAGTAGGCTGCATACAGAATCATACCCCACAACTGTAAAGATATGTCCAGAATGTCCAGTATATCGGCCCATATCTGCTGGCTATCACCATGTCCCCCTGAGAAATCAGTGGGATGATCCCAGATGTTTAGGCAGCAAACAGGAAATATAACTGATTGTCACACATCTATAAGAACAAACCTGTCACACTAGCAACTCCCCAAAATGTTATGAGAGTAATAAGCCAAGTATGTCTCAACTACACCCCATGTTGTCAAGCTGTGATGAGAGTGTGTACAGTAACAGAGTGAGATGTATGTGCATAAAACTAATGTGGATTCTGGTACTTTGTGTGGCAACATTCAGGGAGTGCTAACAAACATTGCTCCCACATGTCCGTCAGATATGAGCACTGTGCCTAGAAATAAAAGATTGATACCCTGTACTGGTACTGTTTACTCTGGTATTGTATGGCATTATGAGTGTTGCAGTTGCTCAGAATAATAAGGTATCACTCATCACTGTCACCCACACTGTACTACATAATATAACTGTCTAGGAAATCCTGTATAAGAGTGTTGTAATACACTAAAGGTTGAAGAGGGCAATAGTCTACATATGTCCCAGTTCACCAGCATGTGGTCAAGACATGGGCAGAGTCTGTGCAAAAAGAGATGGACAGGTATGTATGTGCATAACATCAACCTGGAATCTGGGAGTATGTGTAGAAAAACAGTTAGTGTTAACAAACTATTCTTCCACAGATATATCAGATAAGAGGTGGATACTGCAGGTAAAACCAGTCCATGTATATAGCTGTCAACAGCCATACCACTGTCCAAACTAAGGCAATAGGGTAATGTACTAATACTTGTAAGGTACAGATAACAGCACTGACTAGGAAAGTAATGCGAACTACAGGAATATACTAGTTGTTAATTGACATCTTTCTCTCCCCCTACCATATCTGCAACAATAAACTAAATACCCAACTCAATTGGTATGTAATGACTTAACTGTAATGTTGTGACATATGTCCTATTGTTTGATAATTATTTAAATCTGTTTCTATGCATGTGCAAGGCTGGCCTTAGCTGAAATGGCGCCCTAGGCGAAGTAGTACTCCAGCGCCCCTTAAGCCCCACCCACACCAGCGCCCCTTAAGCCCCACCCCCACCATACTCCTGAAACACCCCTATAAGCCACACCCACATGTAGGTCACTCCCCAAGTAAACCACTCCAGTCATTTCCTTCAATTATTTAAATGCACAGGAAGAAAAGATACCTTGTAATATCGTTAAACTGCAAGTGAAGGAAAGTGGAATTTTTTTTAATAAGCCTGCTTTATCTGTTGCTCCTTCACACATTTTACTGTAAAAGTCATGTCCTCAGAAAATACAAGCCCATGTGCCTTCTTTCAAAGGGATGCTTAAGTTAATCTAAACAGTTTAATTTACTTTGGGTAGGCGAGCAAGCCTTACAGCTCAGTGAAAGTAGAATAGCAACCTCTCTCCTCCCTGTGTACAGTAGTTTAAACTAGAACAGCACAAACACAGATAGACTTAGCATGAAAACCAACATTCATAGAAAATGCATCTGACCAGTGGAGGATTAAGTTTACTTTTGAGTCATTTTCAAAACAGACTCCTTGCACACATTTTAGGGCAATGCATACATGAATTTGTTCTTTTATTCACCTTCCTGATTGTATTAAATTATATCCCTTGTATAATACAGCACCACTTGTTAGAATGTGTTTTAAAATTTGTAGTTTTAAACATTTTAATAAGCAATGAAACAAAGTATAAACCAATGACAAAATTACCATTTCAGAACATTTCAACCATAAAAGGCAACCCAGACTTCTGTCATGATACTCCACCAATATCATTCGATACACAATCTCTACAGAAGTAAAATCATTGCAATAATTCCACATTAAAAGAAATCTGTAACTAATGAAGAGGAATGAAGAGGTTGCTACTGGCAAACAACTTTACATCTCAATGTTTCATCTACAAATTCAGTGCCTGTTGCCCTTGCATTAATCTATATTACATTAAAACATTTGATAAACTGGTAATATTGCAATAGGAAAGGACTAAAACCAACAAATTCATAGTTACTAGGCATCTCATACAAAAGGAGGAAACTCAGGAGTGTAGAACCCCTATTCCTCCTTGTAATACACCAAATAATCTGCAATCATATGGGTACTGCGATACCAGCACTTCATCTACATAGCGTGGGAGTAGAATCCACAGCCTTCTGCACCAAAAGCAATTATACTACTAACACTGCTCCCAAATTCTACAACAGTATGCCATTTGATAAAACAGTTGCACATTGAAAATGGACTTAGCACGAGCAGCAGTAAACTTTCCTTTGAAATGTAATCCCTTGAAAATACACCGAAACTCAATCCCTTGAAAATGCACTGAAAACTCCACTCCCTGAAATGCACTGAAACACAAACTCCTTTCTGTCAGCAGTCTGGTAGGTGGTGTAAAGCAGTGGTTCCTAAACCTTTATGGACCAAGACCGATGGTTGAAAATGGTAATTTTCATGACCCATTACTCACATCAGTATGTGTAGCACTCTTGGTTCTCCTTAAAAGAGAGGACGCCGGCACCATGGAGTGTTTTTCCGGGATTTAAAGAGGTCATGTAAACTACTCTCATGCTTTATTAGCAGAGAAAATCATGGTCAAATGGGACCCTAGGCAGGGTAATAGAGTGGGGCCTCCTGAGCAGCCCCTCTTGCAGCAGCCCCCTCCCCAGCCATACCAGTGTTTCGTTACTTGGCTATTTCTCCCCAGTTACTATGAACAATGTTCAAACCTCAGTGTGTATACAATTAGGTATTTTCTGCCATTGAAACAGCATTAAAACCGACATTCAAATGAAATGCATCTGGAAAGTGGAGAATTAAGTTTACCTTGGGCTATTTTCAAATTACAGGCTCCTTGACACATTTTTATGGCCATGTATTCATGTATGCGTTCTTTGATTCACCTTCCTGATTGTAATATATTATATTCCTTGTATAAAGTTGTTAGTATGTTTTAAATTTGTAATTTTGAACATTTTTCCAGCAAACAATGAAAAAATGCATGACCCAATAATGACAAAACTGCCCATTTCAGAACATTTTAACCATAAAAGGCCACTCAAACTTTGTCATTACAATCCACCAGTATCAATCAATAAGCATGGACGACCACGGTGGTACAGCAGTTAGCATTGTTGCCTCACAGCAAGATGTTCTCTGGTTCGATCCTCAACTCGGCTGGGGTGCCTTCTGTGCAGAGTCTGCATGTCCTCCCTGTGGTCGTGTGGGTTTCCTCCGGGTACTCTGGTTTCCTCCCACATCCCAAAGACATGCAGTAAGTGGACTGGACATGCTAACTTGACCCTAGGCATGAGTGTGTGCGTGCCTTCCGTGGAAGGTTGGGCACCAGGCTGGCAGCTTGACACCATAAAACTTCACTGACAATCATGAGTGTTCAGGTGATCCGCTGTGGCGACCCCTAACTGGGAAAAGCCGAGTGAGAGTATCACTCAATAAGCACAATCCCTGCAAAAGTAAAATTCATCTGAATACTTCTACATTAAAGAGATTTGTAAATAATGAAAAGGCTGTTGCTGGCAAACAACTTTACATTTCAGTGCTTCATCTACAAATTCAGTGCCTGCTGCCCTTGACAAAGTAGTTGCCTACTTTACATTAAAAAAACTGGTAAGCTGGTAATACTGCAATAGGGAATGACTGAGAAACCGCCAACTAAGCATCCTATACAAAAGAGGACACTCAGGAATGCAAAACCCCTATCCCCCGTTAAAATGCAACAAATAATTGGCAACTAAGGCATTACATACCATACCTCTTAGCACAAGAAAGCTGGACAAAACCTAAAATAGTGGGGAGGTGGGGATGGGACAAAGGCCACAAAAAGAGGGACAGATTAAAATATTGCTCTTACAGACTTAGAAGCATTTGTTTTAGCATGCATTTTCTGAAGGAAATGAGGACCAAAACTCAAATGTTTGACATTTAGCTATTTCAATCCTCAGTGATTTGCCAGAAAACCATAAATTCTATGAGGAATAGGCCATAACTAGGAGGCAAAAATCTGGACAAATCTGGACAGTTGAGAGGTATGCATACCTCTCAATCTCTTAGTGAAAAAAATCTGGACAAAGCCTAAAATAAATGTGGATGCAATGGCCAAAAAAATAGGTGCAGTTTAAGTATTGTTCTTTTTAACTTAGAAAGTTGCTAGAACACTTATTAAAAAAAACACTGCCTACTAATAGCACAACACATGTGACAAATTTTATAGGCACAATAAGACATTGTGAGCTGTATACTGACTAGATATTGATACACTTATGGAGCTGAAATTAACACAACACATGCCTTCATGGTTTGCAGTGCTATTTAGTAACTTCACCCCTCCCTGATTTGCCAGAAAACCACAAATTATGAGAAAGACAAAAACTATAATGCTAAATCTGGATGCGAGAGGGACCTCATATTTTTGGTCCATTATCCATAGTTATGGTTTTCTGGAACATTACTGGTAAATCTTTCAAGACTGAAGTTAGAAAATAATGACAGAGATTTGAGTTTCAGACTTCATACCCTTCAGAAAATTCAGCACCAATGCAAAACCTATCAGCTTTCTATCAACTTTCTAAGTTTGTAAGAGCAATATTTAAAAAGTGTCCCTATTTTTAGGGCCTTTATCCCACTTATTTATGGTATGACACACACACACACACACACACACACACACACACACACACACACACACACACACACGCATGCACACACGCACACACGCACACACACACACACACACACTCCTCTTTCATACAGCAACTAATGACTAGTTTAAATTCCACACACTCCTACTCTGCTGTCATACAACACACACACACACACTTTTCTCTTTCATACAGAAGTGAGCAAAACCACTAGTTTAAGTTATGCACACACACTAATTTAAGTTATGCACACACACTAGTTTAAGTTATGCACACACACTAGTTTAAGTTATGCACACACACATCTACCACAGCAGCACATGCATACAATGACTCTCTCACAAAGCAACACACACAGACATACACACACCTACTCTCTTGCACAGCAACAAAGACTTTCTTCCAAAGGAACGAATGGCTGGATTAAATTCTATACACATACACCTACTCTCACACAGTAACACACACACTTCATATCTGATACAAACAGAACAGCGAGTTTAAATTCCATACACATACATACATACCCAAACACATTCTCTCTCATACAGAAATGAACAGTTTAAATTACGCATAGAAACACACACATACACTCACCATCTTTATAACCCAAATGAAAACATGCGGAGACACAGATGTAACTCTTCTCTTGAATGGTTAGCCTGGCTTAAATTCGGTGCGGAACTGCAGAATGCATTTTGATGACGTTGGCGTTGTGACTCATGCAAGTTTCTCCTTAAAAAAGACTCTTGCACTACAAAGTAAAGAATTTTTTTTTAGCCTCCTGGCTAACCTATAGCTGTAAGTGATAGGGTGCTTGCCTCCCCTCCCCTCCCCACCCTCTGCCCTCTGGTTCCAGCGCCAAGAAAAGTGCAAACTTTATATTAATTAAAATAAATACATACACACATAATGTGCCCTTTACAAGACCGGCCTCAATGGCGCCCTAGGTGGTCGCCTAGTTTGCCTATGTCTAAGGCCGGCCGTGTGCATGTGTTATGTTGAAATACTCCAACAATGGTGGCATGGTGCCATCAATGTACCTGCATGCTGTTGTAATTACTACTGTGGTCCCATATATGCATGTGTTCTGTTTGCTATGCAACTGTTCCATATCTGGTGTCTGGGTTAATGGGAATATCTATGCATGCTGTTATACCTAATCCTGGAATGTGTTGATTATTACTAACCCACATATGTTGATAAAACATAAATACCATAGCACGTATGGGAATGCGGGTCCCAGCGGACCCACCTGTCTCACCTCAGCTGGCTGTGGCACCAGGCACCAGCATGTCTGGGGCCCAACCAGGGACCTCCTCATCCATTGGTTCTGCACCACCTTCGGGTGGAACTGACTCAGGGGATGGGGCTCACCCCCTAGGAGTGGGCATGGACAGGAACCTGCCACCCATTGCCAGGTCCGAGTCGTGGTGCGTAGCAAGCTCAACTGGGAGTTTGGAGATCTGTTACACCAGCTCAAGGGTCACATGTTGCAATGAGAGGATCGGCCTGGCTCTCCAACTCAACCTTTGGGGCTGTGAAGGTGCAGTGGTGACTGCCCAAGGGAGGGACCTCAGTCCCACTGTTTTCACTAGGGGGCTCATGGGCTTCCAATTTCCCAACACCCCTCCCGATCTAGGTGTTTACCTCCCACATGTGTCATATGCCACCCCTGTATGCGTCTTGTTTGTCTTGTCTGTTAACCTTCCCAACCTACTTCCCCAAATATACCTATCCCTTCCCAACACCCCACTCTCACCTAAAGAAAAAAGGGCAATCTGTTCCCCCCAAAAAATCTCGTCCCCATACATAGCTGTCCATTTCGCACATGTGTCCAATGGACAAATATAGTCTGGTCTAACTGGCATCACAACATATTATAGTTGCCCTCACCACTCTCTCAGGGGTTGGAGTGTCCAAATCTACCTCCAAATTCAGTGTATATGCACAGCTGTTGCTGTAGAAGAAATGGACAGCTATGGACCTTCCCTACACCCTTCCTGCTTCTCTAGCTATTTTCCCTACTGTCTTTCCCTCTTTGTGCCCCTTTTTCACCACTTTCCAATCAACCCCTTTTTCTTTTCTTTTAAAGAAATTAGCATGGGGGTAAGCGGGAGTAAGCACTTTTAAGCAGCAGTAAACAGGTTTAAGGCTCTTTGCATGGGGGTAAGCAATGCCTACACAGGTTAAGCAAATGAGAAGTTAAATCAGCATAAGAAACTGTAACCAGAAGTTAGCAGTGTTTACCTCCGCGCAAACCCACACAAACCTGCTTACAACTGCTTAAAAGTGCCTTAATCCCTCTATATCCAACAGCCCTTGTTCTGGCCAGTAACAAAATGAATAGCCTGTGCAAGGCTCGAACCCAGGGCCTTGCACAAAATAGCCAAAGGGATTTACCACTAAGCCATGTGGGATACACATAATGTTGATGTTTGCACAAACATATCATCCAGCATAGTCATTCAACAGTACATGAAATTTGTTTAAACATGTAGATATATGTGTGAGTGTGTCTATATATTTATATCTAAATAGATATATTCATATCAATATATGTAGATTCATATTCTATATATACATACATACATATATATATATATATATATATATATATATATATATATATATATATATATATATATATATATATATATATATATATACACACACACACATATATATATATATATATATATATATATATATATATATATATATATATATATACAGCAATATATATAAATATATGTAAGCATAAATATATATCTATATATGTATATACAGACATATATCTATAGATATAAAACAGAACATAAAAACGTATATGTCCACATGCACCGTTGTGCCCTGCAATACAATATCAATTATTGCAAATCCTATAACCAGGATCTGACACAACATGGGCACAAGATGTTAACAGTACTCCATCCCACCTGTATGATGTCAGGCTGGTGTCAGTAACATATCATGCAGTACAGTCTGGCTACCATAGGGAATGTACAATGTGGAAGCAATCAACATCCCTAAGACTCATATACACAGACACATATATGCAGATACAGATATACACACATATATATATATATATATATATATATATATATATATATATATATATATATGTAACTACACATACACATACAGAGATATGTATAGGAAGATACATAGGTAGTAGGTGCACAAAATACGGAACAGCCACTATGCCTACAGTTACCACTTTACCAACTGGACACTGTATGAACCACCCATACAAATGACAATTGTTGCCTGCAACATATACCCACAGAGAGGTCAAAGGATATAACACCACACACAAGTTTGCATTCATGGGAAAGCTTTATTTGTGTACTATTACAGTTGTATATGCCATGTCATATAGCTGTTTAGACACTGACATCCATATAAACAGAGTAATGCAAACTGTGAAGCAGTTATACTAATACAGTAGTCTGGAAAGGTTTACATATGTTGTTGTCCAGGCCAAGGCCTTCAAGTAGTACAATAGTAAAGACAGACTGGGCCTCAGGATACCAAACAATCAGCAGTAAGTAATCCAGATGTATAGTCCAGCAGCCTCTATCTACACGCTGTATCTGTTACATAACAAGGCATAACTGACACCATCACAATCACACTGACAAACAGAACAGTCTGTATGGCAGGAGGCAGTAGGCCTGCATTTACCCAAGGTGAATTGTATGTTAATGTACATCCAGATACCTTAAGGTAGCTTACCCCTGATACCCCCACATGTTGTAACAGCCTACGTTAGTTATGATGAATCCCCCCAGACTCAATAATACAGGGCCATGAACCCAGGAACCTGTACACTATTGTCACAACACGTAACCACTATGCCATGACCACTGCGAAGACAGCTATTGTTTTACCAATATAGCTGTCAATACACATATTGTGTAGTATTGAAAAATTGCCTTTACTTCCTAAAGTGTGTAGTCCTTGTTATTAATATGACTGTTGCATCACATATGTTGTTTTATCATAATGTACACATAGCTGATACATACGGTGAGATACATCTGGGAGGGTATACACAACCGTGAGGTTTACACATGACAAGAATATGGTTATATACATATAATAGGTCTATATGTCTACATGTACATACACATGTATACTCATACATATGTCTGTATACACATCTGTATAGTGCTAACTATATATGGCCATGTGTACATCTCTTCGTATGTACATATATATATATATATATATATATATATATATATATATATATATATATATATATATATATATATATATATACACATATATGTATATATAGATATATGTATATGTATAGCTATATATGTATGCACATCCTATGTGTACAGATATGCCTAGTTATGTTAGTATATATGTAGATATCTATAACTATATGTGCATACATATCTATTCTGATATACCTACTACTGTCAATATATATGTAGATATCCATTCGTATATGTGCATATGTATCTCTAGCTGCATATGTGTAGACATATATTGCTCTGTATATGTATATATCGGAGTGTTTATACGTATATCTATGTACATATACATATCCATCTATGTATGTCGATACGTATATGTGTCTATATCTATATAGATATCTGGATAATTATATATATATATATATATATATATATATATATATATATATATATATATATATTAATATTCACCATATGTCCTGAACATGGAGTGTAGCCCTACCTCAGCTCCTATAGTCCCAACTTCATAGTGCAAGGGGATGTCAGGTATGTATAGCAGGTATATTTGTAGTCTATTTGTACTGTAATAGGGATTGTCTTCACAGACATGGTGTGTGTGGGAGGTCACATCTGCTTTTAACATGTGCGCCATTGGCTACTAACAGACATCCTAAGGACATCATAGTACGGTGCCACTGCTTGCACGTAATGCTCCTGTGGACTACAGCAGAGATATTGGCCAATATATGTGGACAGTCTGACACACTCTGGAGAGTCCAGAGGTATACATAGAACCCCTTAGTGCAAAACATGTGGACCAAGCCTGACAATGTGGTTGTTAACAGCCACGTAGATGGGTATAACACATAACTACCGGTACACATTTGCTCCCATGGTTTATGCATTCACACACCCGTGTTTGTCCTGATACATAATAACCGCTGGTACAGAGGTGCCATGGCCACATACTACCCACTATATATTGACATACATCTGTACAGCATCCCACTGGTCTGTCTGACATACATGACTGTTATGGTGGCCCAGCAGCAGTACATCTGGCAAGTATCTGGACATGACATCTCACTGGGTAAGTACACTAAGCTGCTAGGCATGTAACAAAGCACTGTGCAGGCTACAGGCAGACTGGCTCAACACTGGCCTACATTTCCTATGGGGGAATGCACATGTACCAGCATATATAGCAGGCTCTACAGGCATGTCACAGCACAAAGTATGATACACCTGTGTGAAAGTGCATAACTACAACCAATGTGAACACAGCCACAGCCACATATGGTAAGTTAGCGTAATATTACAGTATATGGACTATCTGTTCAGCACCATCCTCATATGTGCCACTCACACACTAACCCTACATATAAATGCACTAAAACAAAAGGTAAACCGAATAAACACATAAAATAAGAAAAAACTCAGTAATAAAACCAAACTCCTTTAATGTGCAATAATCCAGTAAGTGCTTTCGTCTCCCAACAATGAGACTTCATCAGACTGAATTAAATACTGAACACATTCAATTTAAATACTTTAACAAACTTGTCACATGACTTTCAAAAGTCAGTGCCTTAACCCCTTCCTTCTCAAATACTCCACAAAACCCTCTTGGCTGTTTAACCCTGGAGGGTGACAAGCACTGAGTCTAACCTGATATGAATACTCAAGCCACCTAAGTTCTTCTTCTGCATTAAATAGTGTTTCATAACCAGTAATTGCACCTAACACAATAAATTTGAAATCAATAGAGCAATTTCCCATCTTATAATGTTTTCCCATAGCATTATTTTCATTGCCAATCTCTAGTGCCCTTTTGTGCTCATACATTCTTTTGTATAATTCTCTACTGGTACATCCTACATAAAATGCCCCACATGATCTACAAATAATTAAATAAACCACATATTTGGATTTGCACGTATAAATATTGTTGATATTGATTTTAAAATTGTTGACAATAATTTCATTGATTCCATCATAAATTAAGTCACAAAAATTGCATGCATAACATTTTTGCATACTACCACTACTTGCCTTTGTTTGTCTAACACTCAACTGATTCTGAAAACAATTCTTAAAACTTTTACCTCTTTTATACACTAACCTAAGACCTTCTCCCAATGCTTTGTGAACCTCTTCACTGCTTTTAAAAATTTTCCAATTGTTGATAATTCCTTTTATGGCTGCTAAACCAACACTATTGGAAATTTGCATAGCAGTCTTATAATCTTTTTTTGACATTTTCCTTAGAAAAGGAATTAGCATTCTTCCTAATCTCACTAATCTCCTCAAATTTGTTTTTAAATAAATGCTTAGAATAACCTCTGGCTACAAATTTACAACACATATTTTCACTTTCACTGTAAAAATCTTCATCATTGGTAGTTAATTGGTTGACTCTCATTAGCTGTCCCTTTACTACATTTTCTTTGACATTCATAGAATGCATACTAGAAAAATGCAAATAGGCATTATTCTGCATATTCTTTTTGTTAATTTTGGTTGATAACTTGCCTTTATATTTAAATATTGTTACATCTAGGTATGATATACTCATCTCATCCCAAACTGATGTAAACTGTAAAAGGTGCTGACACTGTTAATGTGTGTTATAAAATCTCTCAGGGAATCAATTCCCCCTCTCCACACAATAAAAAGGTCATCAATAAAACTATTGTAACAAATAATATCATCAATAAAAGTATCAACTAGAATGTGCATTCTTTCCCAGCCATTCATAAAAATATTGGCATAACTGGGTGCCATAGCTGCACCCATTGCCACTCCATTTTTTTGATGGTAAATATCTTCGTTGAACTTGAAAATGTTATAACAATCTAACATTTCCAGTAACAAGCTAATCGTGTTCTTAGAAAAAAGACCTGAGGCTAACAATTCCAACCTGACCTCTTCCATCCCCTTTTCATTGGGAATTACTGTGTATAAAAATTTGATATCTAAGGTGACCAGTAAATCTGAATCCAAAACATTCACTTTCTTCGTGTTTTGAATGAAATCAAATGTATCTCTGATATAAGAATTACTTTTCACTGCCACCTTTTGTAAATGTTTGTCAACAAAAATGGAAATGGCCTCTGTTTTTGTGCCCTCACTAGCTACAATGGGTCTGAAAGGCAGGTTATCCAAATCTTTGTGGATTTTTGGAAGGCGAAAAATCCTGCTAAATTTGAGGGACTTGTTTTTAATTGTTTGTCTTTTAGGCTTTTCCCGGTTAGGGGTCACCACAGCAGACCTCTGGTCCCCTAATGATTGGCAGTCGATTTTTATGGTGCCGAGTTGCCAGCCTGACACCCAACCTTCAGCAAAGGTACACCCATTCACGCATGTCTTTCAGAGGTCAGTCGACTGCGGGGAGGACATGCAGACTCTACACAGAAGGCACTCCAGCTGAGAATCAAACAGGAGAACCTCTTGCTGTGAGGCAACAACACTACTGCTGTAGCACCACGGCTTGGGGACTTGTTTTTAATATATTTCTTAATTTCTTCCATTATTCTACCTACATAGAACCATTCTTCTATATGTATTATGAAAAGTTAAAGGGCTGCTTTCTGATGTTAACACATATGTTTCTATTTCACCCTTAATGGTAGGCCATAATGTTCAGAAAGTTCATGATAAACTAACTGCTTTTTTAGAACAGGGTTTGATGAATGAAGATTTATTTAAATTTTTATGGATAGATAAACCAGTGGTTCCAATATTTAAGGCCGTCCTGAAAATACACAAGGACCTGAAAAATCCCCCCCTTAGACCCATTGTTTCGGGCAGGAACTGGGTCACAGAGAACATCTCGATTTGGTTAGAGACAGTAACGAGACCCTAAGTAGACAGACTGGATGAGGTACTGAAAGATACAGGTCATTTTCTATCATCCCTGGGGGTTTGGTAGATGGAGGGTTGGAATGTGAGCATGTAATGGTAACATTGGATGTGAACAATTTGTTCACTGTTATCAGTAATGAGTATGGTATCAAGGCAGTTTGTGTATTGTTGCAGGAATTGGGGGCTGATGAAATTAGGTTGAAACTGATAGCCCAGATGCTCAGCCTTGTTCTGGAACACAACATCTTTGTTTGTTTGAATGAGACCTATAGGCAAGCACAGGGGGTAGCCATGGGCACCACCTGTGCTAATACGTATGCTAATTTGGTTTTGTCATATTGGGAGAGACGGTTTGTTGTAGAGAATTTGACTATTGCTTTTACTGAAGATTCCTGGAAATTTATTCATTGATTTTATCCATTGGTTCTGCGTTTTTATGGATGTCTATCGTGCAAATTACATTTTGGAACACAGTGGTGGTCTGCAACATTTTATTTATTTTAATTAGACTATGAGGTGTGTATAGCAGACCTTTGGTGAGGTCCTTACATTTTGTTCTTTCATCAGAGCATCAATAAAAGCATATGATTTTTTTTACTTTGTTGAAAGATACCTTTTCATAAAAAGCTTCATCTGCCAACATTTGACACATTCTTTGTTCATACAATGCTCTGTCAAGTACAATCAAAGAATTACCTTTATCAGCTTTGCAAATTAATACTTTTTCATCATTAATTAAATCATAAAACATTTTTCGTTCATTAGCTGTCATGTTATAATATTTGTAAGAACTCTGATTGTCTAATAGTTCAATTATTTGTAGCTCAGTCATCATTAAAAAAATTTCCAATTCTTTTCTCAGCGGGGGATTGTTAAGTACTGGGTCTCATAAACAAATTACAAGCATTGTTGTCATTGTTCTTATATAGCAATTTAAAATTTAGCTTTCTGGTAAAGTCTCTCAATTTGTTGATAATATCACACTTATTGGCTCTTCCAGCTGGTACAAAATTCCACCCCCTACTCAAAATGTTATGCATGTAATTTTTGTGACTTAATTTATGATGGAATCAATGACATTATTGTCAACAATTTTAAAATCAGTAACAATATTTATACTTGCAAATCCAAATATGTGGTTTATTTAATTATTTGTAGATCATGTGGGGCATTTTATGTAGGAAGTACCAGTAGAGAATTATACAAAAGAATGTAGGAGCACAAAAGGGCAGTAGAGATTGGCAATGAAAATAATGCTATGGGAAAACATTATAAGATGGGAAATTGCCCTATTGATTTCAAATTTATTGTGTTAGGTGCAATTACTGGTTATGAAACACTATTTAATGCAGAAGAAGAACTTGGTGGCTTGAGTATTCATGGCAGGTTAGATTCAATGCTTGTCACCCTCCAAGGTTAAACAGCCGGGAGGATTTTGGGGCATATTTAAGAAGGAAGGGGTTAAGGCACTGACTTTTGAAAGTCATGTGACAAGTTTGTTAAAGTATTTAAATTGAATGTATTTAATATTTAATTCAGTCTGATGACTAACCCTACATATACTGGGCCGCTATACAGTGTGGTCCAATGGCCGTCTGTAGTATGGGGCATGTGTGTGTATGGACCTACAAACGTGTAAGCTGATAGAGTAACATACAGAGGAGCAGCATGTAACATCAGATAGAACAGGACCAAGAACAATGACATCTACCACAGTCTGTACACAGGCCAAAGTACATATTAACAGTACACACACTGTTGACAATCACCATAAATACACAGACCTCAGTACTGCACACACAACCACAGAATGTCCAGGTTATGTCATAAGATATAACCCCTACTATACATAACATGTGTAGCCATCTGATATCTCATTGGCTTGTTATCAGATATGATGTCACTAATTATGGTGTACAGCACATATGCACCTCTTACTGCATGTCATATGTACAAATGTTGACAGAGTTGTGGCTGGAGGCACACAGGGCCAATATTGGCATGTTGCTGTGATAACCTCATACATTTAGGGGTTTGTTGTGACATATGTCCTGTGAGGGATATGAAGTCCGTAACTCTCACGGCTGTCACCATCTACAGACAGCAATCCTTACTCTACCTTCTGCAGTTCACAGATAGGTGTTCTGTGGGTAACACATGAAACAAAAGGCATCTCCACACTGCCCAGTCTGCAGATAACCCTACAGAAGGGGGTTTCCTCATAAACATAGCACTGACATGGCAGGTATTAAACCATGTATGACAGCCATATCTACACACACTCTGTTAAACCAACATTACTCGAAATGCAGTATAGCAGCACTTATAGTCTGTAGTCAGGTCAGGCACATCCCCCTCCTGTGTGTTGCCCTGTTTCCACAGTGTATGTTAGAGGTAAATCCCCAATCCATCTGGGATGCTGTTTGCCAAACAACAGATCGAGTTCCTGCTCACAGTGAATTTAAAGGCCCAACACCAACATGATGTTCCTAGATATTGGAGTGTGTTTTAATGCAATTGGCTATGGGAATGATACCACAGCTGTTCCACATGCAATCAGTTAGAGGAGGGCTGCAATTCATGTAGAGGCCATCAGCTGATCATAAGCATCACTTAAAATAAACATGCTGCTTGCCTAAGTATAGCAGGTGTAAGTCTCCACATCCACCAGAGAGGGAGTGAAAGAGGCAGACGGAGGAAAAGAAAAGTCAGGGATAGGTGGGAGAGTAAAACTTAAGTATACTAAAAGACAAATTGGAACCGGACCACCACAATAAATGGTTCAAAGGGACCAATCTGAAGAAAAGAAGAAGTTTGAAGAAGAAAGGTTGTCCTAATAAAATAAAGAAAAATTTTTTTTTTTCCATTGTGGGTGGTGGTGGTTCCAATTCTAGTTCATTTAATTTTTTTTTTTTGGAACAGACCTTTGGGCAACAGCGTCTCCTTGTTTTCACTAAAACTTAAGTATGTTTGTGTCACACACTTACCAGTACAGGGTATCAGATTCTTGATGACTATGTAGTGCTATCATATGTCCATGCAGTTATTGGCTGCACCACATAGGTTGCATGTTGAGGAGCCCTCCAAACGTATATGTGATGGTGAGTGACATCTGCAACAGGGATATGGTAGGTATACAAAAGGTGTAGTACACATGCCTGGCCGCAAGAACAGGTGCCAGCATCAATACAGCCACACTCTCACAGGGACTCACACACATTGACACACTTGGCAGGGCCAGGAATGCAATTCATCACTAGTGAGATTGCCACAGCACATTACTGTGCAGGTATCACATGCACCACAGGGGTCATACAAAGGTTATATGGGCAAAGGGTATATAGAGATGTCTGACATTGGACAGCATGCTTCAGTATGGCAATGGGGGTTGTAATGAGTGTGAATGTGGTCATACGCATCATACAACACACACACAGACACAGGGTGCCAGTACTGACATGCATGTGTGCACTGCTTCACTGGTGTGTAGTGGTCAACTGTGCCAGATGGTTATACAAGGCTAGGTGATGGGTATACCTTGGCATCAGGCCACATGACAATGGTCTGCATTGTGGCTCAGGGGTGTAGTGTCTGGATTTTCCCACACAGGTGGGTATTGTATTCACCATCCAGTCACCCGGGAGACTATTGTATGTGGCCAATGCTGTGCATTGCTTGTCATGTATGTTGTCCTTAGTCCATGACATGAATGGTGTCTGGGATGTGCACACTTCCCACATGCATGTACAGTGACATGTGGAACTGTAACTGGGGTGTCTGGCCCATGTTGTGTGCACAGATTGTTATCATCAGATGTGCCAGTCCTGGCCTCATGTAGTGGGAAATGTTAATGGACGGCAGGTTGACCCTGCACCCACATTGATAGCATGATACCAATATCCCCTGATGCCAGTGGCATCTGTCCATACAAGGCATGTTTTTCAGTCATTGTATGTCCTTTGTGGGTCACATTTGATGGCACCACAGGTGTTGCAGGTGTCCAGTGGGGAACATGGGGAAGGTGCACTGTCGGCATGTACGTGCCTATTGGACTGATGGATGGGGTGCCATTCCCTCTGTAGCCCACTGCAATTACACCATGCTTACTATCAGTGGGCAATATGCAGGATACTACCAACATAGCGGCATTTGCCTAGGCAAGTGTGTGTTTGTATGAGACATGGGTTGAGAGTGTTCTCTGGGTAATACTAGGGTTGCTCACTTTGTTCACCTGGCCTTGATGTCTCATGTAGGGATATAGATTTGCACCACAGCCTCTCAAGCTATTTCACATCTGTTATCCCTGTATGGTGGACATTGCGATATATACTAGGGCCACCATATAAGAAATCTGCAAAACCACTTCACATTGAGTCCAGTTGTTACACACTCACACCCACCTCCACACAGGATACGAATTACAAACACAGACACACACACACACACACACACACACACACATACACACCTGTCATGTATGGGATTAGAACTCCTACCTATTTTATCACACTACAGCACTACACAGTTATGACGTGCCTACCAGAGATCTATATCACAGCACAGCATGAAGCTGTCATAGGACACAGCACAGGGATAACTGGAGTACTCCTTCCCCAAAGATGTATTTCACAGTGAATGACATTAGCAGGATTGCCAAAGTAGGGCAATTGAATTGTAGTGAGTGTGACTAGCCTAAAATGCGTTGCTCTCTGCACAGAGACACTCACACAGACACATACACACACACACACACACACACACACACACACACACACACACACACACACACACACACTTGCCATGTCTAGGATTATAACTCCTACGTATTTTATTACACTACAGCAGTACACAGTTATTGGATGCACCACAGAGATTACTGGTGTACAGTTTTCTGAAAGGTGCATTTCACAGTGAATGACATCAGTAGCCTTGCCAAAGAAGGGCATTTGAATTGCAGTGAGTGTGACTAGCCTAAAAGGCATTGCTGTCTACACAGATATAGACACAAACACACACACACACACACACACACACACACACACACACACACACACACACACACACACACACACACACACACACACACACACAGTTTCCATGTCTGGGAGCAGAACTCCTACTTAACTAGTTTATCACACTACAGCAGTATGCAGTTATTGGATACGCCATGGAGATTACTGGGCTACAGATTTGTGACTAGCCTAAAATGCATTGCTCTCTACACAGAGATACACATACACACAGTTGTCATGTCTGGGATTAGAACTCCTACCTAACTAGTTTAGCATACTACAGCAGTACGCAGTTATAGGATGCACCATGGAGATTACTGGGTACAGATTTCCAAAGGTGTATTCCACAGTGAATGACATCAGCAGCCTTGCCAAAGTAGGGCATTTGAATTGTAGTGAGTGTGACTAGCCTATAAAGCATTGCTCTCTACACAGACAGAGACACACACACACACACACACACACACACACACACACACACACACACACACACACACACACACACACACTTGCCATGTCTAGGATTAGAACTCCTGCGTATTTTATTACACTACAGCAGTACACAGTTATTGGATGCACCACAGAGATTACTGGTGTACAGTTTTCTGAAAGGTGCATTTCACAGTGAATGACATCAGTAGCTTTGCCAAAGAAGGGCATTTGAATTGCAGTGAGTGTGACTAGCCTAAAAAGCATTGCTGTCTACACAGATATAGACACAAACACACACACACACACACACACACACACACACACACACACACACACACACACACACACACACACACACACACACACACACACACATCCACACACACACAGTTTCCATGTCTGGGAGCAGAACTCCTACTTAACTAGTTTATCACACTACAGCAGTATGCAGTTATTGGATACGCCATGGAGATTACTGGGCTACAGCTTTGTGACTAGCCTAAAATGCATTGCTCTCTACACAGAGATACACATACACACAGTTGTCATGTCTGGGATTAGAACTCCTACCTAACTAGTTTAGCATACTACAGCAGTACGCAGTTATAGGATGCACCATGGAGATTACTGGGTACAGATTTCCAAAGGTGTATTCCACAGTGAATGACATCAGCAGCCTTGCCAAAGTAGGGCATTTGAATTGTAGTGAGTGTGACTAGCCTATAAAGTATTGCTCTCTACCTCGACAGAGACATAAACACACACACACACACACACACACACACACACACACACACACACACACACACACACACACACACAGCTGCCATGTCCAGGATTAGAACTCCTACCTAACTAGTTTATCACACTACAGCAGTACACAGTTGTAGGACACGCCATGGAGATTACTAGGCTATAACTTTCCCAAAGGTGTATTTCAAAGTGGATGACCTCAGCAGGCTTGCCATAGTAGGGCTATGGGGAGGGCAGTGTGTGTGCATGGGCCATAACCCATTCATCTAGAGGTTGACACACCACAAGCGGGCACACGCAGGGTTAAATTCCACAGGTACATGTATACAGCTGCCAGATGACTACTTCCTTGTACAGTCATGTAGCACAGCTAGGACTTGCACCACATAGTCTGTAATGCTAAAAGATACTGGTGGCTAATATCTACAGTGAGTGACATCTGAACCTCATGTGGCTGTAGCCATTCGGCTGTGTGCTGGGTGGGACAGGCCTCATAATGGATGGCCCCTTGTCACAGTCACTCTCGTCCACACATCTATGTACATCTACTTCTGGCTTATTATAGTGTGTTGTCCTTGGATATATGCCTGTATTCCTATATAGTGAGTGTGCAAAGCATGACTGGTGCATACTGAGAAGTGTCTGCGCTAACATCTGCAACTGCCAGATATGTCTGGTCCACTGTTGTTTGCAGACATGGGTTTCATTTGTTTGTGTGTGAGCATGCCCAGTATGACCTTTCAGTATGTTGTTATCTGACATTGCCTTCATTTCTCTAAGTGTGTGAGCATGCCCAGTATGGCCTTCTGTGTTGAATGTGTGGATTGATTCCAGGTAGTTTGCATTCCAGTGCAGACCTTTGTGTTCTACACCTACAGGTAGTAAACTGTTTCTGCAGGATATCTGTAGATCAGTTGGCAATATGGGGTCAAACTGTGCAAGTATAGTGTGTACTGTAGGTGATTGTGTCTGTGCTGCTTCTGCTTCATGGTACTGGTGTTAGCAGAGATATTCTGACATGTGTACTGTTATACACTGTGATGTTTTATGTCCTCAAGTACTGTCAGGTGGACATTTTTGCTCACAGTGATGTCCTGGAGAACACAGGGTGAATGCAGCTGTGTCCAGTATTGTGGTCAAATGCCTACACATTCATGGAAAGTTATGCCATTCTGGAGGGGGAGCTGCAGACATTTACTGCTGGGTCTGTGTATACAGTTCAGCACCTTGGTACAGTGCTGGTAGAGGATCCCATACTTGTACATCCATCAACATGGCAGTATGGCCTTATCTTGCTGTGGCAATACCTCATAGCTGTACAGATTCACACAGGTTACCCAGAGGCAGGGATCATAAGTCAGAACATAACCCCTACTGTGGTGTATGGGCAGGTTTGTAGCCACCTATATTTGTGTTTGCAGCCAGGGATAGTATATGCACACGGCTGTGTGTCGGACCTTGCACATTCCATGCTGCCCATGCTCCCGCCCCCCCGTATTATTCTATCCTCTTTCATACATTATGCATACATTCTCTGATACTTTCCCTATAGTTATCACCTCATCACAGCTGTGCTTTGGTGTTGGTCCACAGTTCATGCAGTGGGACATGGTGAACATGTTACTGTGGTTTGTGCACATGGCCTTGCATATGGCCTAGTTTACCTTTTTTTTTCTTTAAAACCTGTTGCTCACCCACTTAGATAATGTAATGAGTGCTAGGCAGCCTCAGACACACCCCCTTGCCTAGCTGTGCTAAGCTAAGAGCAAACCTGAGCCACAGGGCTCCAATCCGCTTACAGTATGCCTGACACACCCGCCTATGATGTCAGCTAACTCCTAGGCTTGCACCAAGCAGTACTTATTAATATGTCTGTTGCATCACATACGTTGTTTTATCATAATGTACACATATCAAATACATACGGTGAGATACATCTGGGAAGGTATACACAACCGTGATGTTTACACATGACAGGAATATGGATATATGGTTCCCCTTTACAATCCCAAAATACTGAAAGCTCAAATTTCTGTATCTAGGACCATAAAGGCAAAAATGTAAAATTCGAAAATGTATAAATGTGAATTTGAATATCTCGAAGTGTAGTATAGCCACAGGACGGGAAGAGTTTGGCCGGGATGCTTTACAAAATTGAAAGTAAGTGAGTGTATGTGAGTGTTATTGTATGTTGTGCATGTGGATTGGGCAGGGAGGTGACAGTATGAGTGTGAGTGTTTGATGTGTTTGTGTGTGTGTGTGTGTGTGTGTGTGTGTGTGTGTGTGTGTGTGTGTGTGAGTGTGGAATGTCTGCATGTGAGTAATGCATTTCTTAACTGTTAGTGCGATCTCAGAGTTGGTATATATAAGTAGGGGGGGTGTGGTGGGTGCAGGTGGGCTTGCCCGGCTGCGTAGATGTAGTGTAGGATTGTGTAGTTTGTGTGTTGTGGGTTGAATGGTGTGCGTGTTGCATGGTGTATGGTTTGTGAATGTTCGGGATTTTATTTTTCGTGTTTGTGTGTTTCGTAATTCTGAGCTGTTTGACCTTATAGTTTCAAGTATCTCGAGATTATAAAGGGGAACCGGATATATACATATACATATGTTGATATATGTCAACATGTACATACACGTATATTCATACATATGTCTGTATACACATCTGTATAGTGCATCATATATATGGCCATGTGTAGATCTCTTTCTATATACATATGTATATATATATATATATATATATATATATATATATATATAGATATATATATAGCTATATATGTATGCACATCCTCTGTGTACAGATATGCCTATTTATGTAGATATATATGTAGATATTTGTAACTATATGTGCATACATATCTATTCTGATACACCGATACACCGATTACTGTCAATATATATGTAGATATCCATAAGTATATGTTCATATGCATCTTTATCTGTATATATGTAGAAGTATATTGCTGTGTATATGTAGATATTTGAGTGTTTATATGTATATGTGTATATATGTATATATATATATATATATATATATATATATATATATATATATATATATATATATATATATATATATATATATATATATATATACATATATCCATCTATGTATGTCGATATGTATATGTGTATTTATCTATATAGATATATGGATAATTATATATACATATATTTTCACCATATTTCCAGAACATGGAGTGAAGTCCTACCTCAGCCCCAATAGTCCCAACCTCTTAGTGCAAGGGGATGTCAGGTATGTATTGCATGTATGTATGTAGACTGTTAATACTGTAATAGGGGTTGTCTTAACAGACATGTTGTGTGAGGGAGGTCACATCTGCTTTTAACATGTGCGCCATTAGCTACCGACAGACATCCTAAGGACATCATAGTACAGTAAGACTGCTAGCACAGAAATTATCCTGCGGACTACAGCAGAGATATGGCCAATTAATGTGGACACTCTGACACACTCTGATCAGTCCAGCGGTATACACAGAACCCCTTAGTGCAAGACATGTGGACTAAGCCTGACAATGTGGATGTTAACAGCCATGTAGATGAGTATATCACGTAAATACTGGAATACATATGCCCACATAGGTTATGCATTCACACACTCATGACACATAATAACCACTGGTGCAAAGATCACATGGCCACTTACTACCCACTAGTTAGTGGTATACATCTGTACAGCATCCCACTGTTTTGTCAGAAATACATGACAGTTATGGGGGCCCAGCAGCAGTACATCTGGCAAATATCTGGACATAACATCACACTGGGTAAGTACACTAAGTTGCTAGGCATGTAACAAAGCACTGTGCAAACTACAGGCAGACTGCCACAACACTGGCCTACATTTCTTATGGGGGAATACACATGTACCTGTAAATATAGTAGGAGCTACAGGCATATCACAGCACAAAGTAACAGACACCTGTGTGAAAGGGCATACCCACAACCAATGTGAACGCAGCCACATATGGTCAGCTAGCTTAATATTACAGTATATGGACTGTCTGATCAACACCATCCTCATATGTGAACTCAGACACTAACCCTACACATACTGGGCCACTACACAGTGTGGTCAGATACCTGTCTGTGGTATGGGACATGTGTGTGTTTGGTCCTACAAACATGTAAGCTGATGGGGTACCATACACTGGAGTAGCATGTAACATCAGATAGAACAGGACCAAAAACAATGACATCTACAACAGTCTGTACACAGGCCAAGTACATATTCGCAATACACACACCGTCGACAATCACCATAAGTACAAAGACCTCAGTACTGTACAAACAACTACAGAATGCCCAGGTCATGTCCTCAAATATAACCCCTACTATACATAACATGTGTAGCAGTCTGATATCTCACTGGCTTGTTATCAGATATGATGTCAATAAATAATGGTGTACGGAACATATGCACCTCTTACTGCATGACATATGTACAAGAGTTGTGGCTGGAGGCACAAACACAGGGCCAATATTGACATGTTGCTGTGATAACCTTATACATTTACTGTTGTAACAGGGTTTGTTGTGACATATGTCCTATGAGAGATATATAGTTAGTAACTCTCATGGCTATCACCATGTACTGACTGCAGTCCTCACAATATGCTTCTGCAGTTCTAAGATAGGTGTTCTGTGAGTAACACAAGAAACAAAAAGCACCACACACTGCCCAGTCTGCAGATGACCCTACAGATGGGGGTTTCCTCAAAAACATAGCACTGTCATGACAGGTATTAAAACATGTAGACCAGCCATATCCATACACACTCTGTTAAACCGACAATACTCTAAATGCAGAATAGCAACTCTTACATTCTGTAGTCATGTCAGGCACATCCACACCTGTGTGTTGGCCTGTTTCCACAGTGTATGTTGTTAGAGGTAAATCCCAAATCCATCTGTGATGCTGTTTGCCAAACACCAGATCTAAGTCCTGCTCACAGTGAATGAAAAGGCCCAACACCAACATGATGTTCCTAGATATTGGAGTGTGTTTCCATACAACTGGCTATGGGAATGTTACCACAGCTGTTCCACATGCAATCAGCTAGAGGAGGGCTGCAGTTCGTGCAGAGGCCATCAGCTGTTCATGAGCATCACTTACAAAACACAAGGTGCTGCCTAAACAAAGTAGGTGTAGTTCTCCACATTCACCAGTGAGGGAATGAGAGAGAAAGACAGAGACAATGTAAGTCGGGGAGGGAGTGGGAGAGTAAAACCTAAGCATGTTTCTGTCACACACCTACCAGTACCGGGTTTCTAACCCCTGACTGACTATGTATTGCTATCACATGTCTATGCAGTTATTGCATGCACCACATAGCCTACATGTTGAGGAGCTGTCCAAACGTATATGTGATAGTGAGTGACATCTGCAACACTGATATGGTAGCAATACGGTAGGTGTAGTACACGTGCCTGTCCACATGAACAGATGTCAGTGTCAACACAGCCACACCCTCTCAGGGACTCACACACACATTAACCATGTGGCAGGGTCAGGAATACATTTCCTAACTAGTTAGTTTGATAAAATACAGTAATGTGCAGGTATCACATGCACCACAGGGGTTATCCAGAGGTTATATGGGCAAAGGGTATGTGAAGGTGTCTGACATCAAACAGCATGCTTCAGTATGCCAATGGGAGTTGCAGTGAGTGTGAATGTGGTCTAAAGCATAATACACCACACATACAGACACAGAGTGCCAGTACTAACATGCATGCATGCATTGCTTCACGGGTGTGTAGTGTTTGTGCCAGAAGGCTATACAAGTCTAGGTGAAGGGTATACCTTGGCATCAGGCCACATGACAATGGTCTGCAGTGTGGCTCAGGGGTGTAGTATCTGGATTGACCCACATAGGTGGGTATTGTATTCACCATCCAGTCACCTGGGTAACTACTGTGTGTGACCATTGCTGTGCAATGCTTGCCATGTATGCATTCTTTAGTCCATGACATGGATGCTGGCTGGGATGTGCACACATCCCACATGCATGTACAGTGACATGTGGAACTGTACCTGGGGTGTCTGGCCCATGTTGTGTACACAGATTGTTATCATCAAATGTCCCAGTCCTGGCTTCATGTGGTGGAAACTGGTAATGGACAGCAGGTTGACCCTGCACCTACATTGATAGCATGATACAGGTATTCCCTGGTGTCAGTGGCATCTCTCCACACAGGGCATGTGTTTAAGGCATGGTATGTCATTTGTGGGTCACATTTGATGGCAACACAGGTGTTGCAGGCATCCAGTGGGGAACATAGTGAAGGCACACTGTGTGCATGTATGTGCCTATTGTACTGAAGGACAGGGTGCCATGCCCTCTGTAGTCCACTGCAATCAAACCATGGTTACTATCTGTGGGCAATATGCAGGGTACTACCAACATAGTGGTTGTTGCCTAGGCAACTGTTTTTGTATGAGACATGGGTTGAGAGTGTTATCTCGGTAATACAATGGTTGCTAACTTTGTTCGCCAGACCTTGATGTCACATGTAGGGTTATGGATTGGCATCCCAGCCTCATGGCTATTTCACATCTGTTATCCTTGTAAGGTGGACAGTTGTGACATATAATAGGGCTGTCATATAAGAAATTTGCAAAACCCACTGCACAATGAGTCCAGTTGTTATACACTCACAGCCACCTCCACAAAGAATATGAATGACAAACACAGACACACACTCCATATCTGGGATTAGACCTCCTACCTAACTGCTTTATTACACTATAGCATTATGCAATTATAGGATGCACCACAGAGATTACTGGGCTACTCCTTTCCCAAAGGTGTATTTCACAGTAAATGACATCATCAGGCTTGCCAAAGTAAGGCAATTGAATTATCGTGAGTGTGAGTAGCCTAGAAAGCATTGCTCCCTACACAGACAGACACAATCACAAACACACACACTTGCCATGTCTGGGATTAGAACTCCTACCTAACTAGTTCATCACACTACAGCATTACACAGTTATAGGATACACCACAGAGATTACCGGGCTACTCCTTTCCCAAATGTGTATTCCAAAGTGAATGACATCAGCAGCTTTGCCAAAGTAGGGCATTTGAATTGTAGTGAGTGTGACTAGCCTAAAAAGCATTGCTCTATACACCGACACACACACACACACACACACACACACACACACACACACACACACACACACACACACACACAGTTGTCATGTCTGGGATTAGAACTCCTACCTAATAAGTTTATTAAATTACAGCATTATGCAGTTATAGGACACACCATGGATATTAATGGGCTACTCTGTTCCCAAAGGTGTATTTCAAAGTGAATGACATCAGCAGCCTTGCCAAAGTAGGACATTTGAGTTGCTGTGAGTGCGACTAGCCTAAAAAGCATTGCTCCCTAAACAGAGACATGCATACAATTGCCATGTCTGGGAATAGAGCCCCTATCAAACTACTTTATCACACTACAGCATTACGCTGTTATAGGATGCACCACAGAGATTATGGGTCTACTCTTTTCCCAAAGGTGTATTTCAAAGTGAATGACATCAGCAGGCTTGCTAAAGTAGGGCATTTCAATTGTAGTGAATGTGACTAGCCTAAAAAGCATTGCTCACTACACAGACAGAGACACACACACAGTTGCCATGTCTGGGATTAGAACTCCTACCTAACTAGCTTATCGCACTACAGCATTACGCAGTTATAGGATGTGTCACAGAGATTACTGGGCTACTTTTTTCCCAAATGTGTATTTCAAAGTGAATGACATCAGCAGGCTTGCTAAAGTAGGGCATTTCAATTGTAGTGAATGTGACTAGCCTAAAAAGCATTGCTCACTACACAGACAGAGACACACACACACACAGTTGCCATGTCTGGGATTAGAACTCCTACCTAACTTGTTTATCACACTACAGCATTATAAAGTTATAGGACGCACCACAGAGATTACAAGGCTACCCCTTTCCCAAAGGTGTATTTCAAAATGAATCACATCAGCAGGCTTGTCATAGTAGGGCTATGGGGAGGGCAGTGTGTGTGCATGGGCCATAACCCATTCATCTAGAGGTAGACACACCACACACATGTTTATATTCTGCAAGTACCTGTATACAACTGCTAGATGACTACTGCCATGTACAGTTATGTTGCACAACTAGCTCTTGCATCACAGAGTCTGTAATGCTGAGGGATACCAGTGGGTAATTTCTACAGTGAGCGACAGTTACACATCATGTGGTTGTAGCCATTTGGCTGTGTGCTGGGAGGGACAGGCCTCATGATGAAAGGCCCTTTGCCACTGTCACTCTCTTCCACACATCTATGTATGTGTACTTTTGGCATATTATAGTGTGCTGTCCTTGGATATATATGTGTATGCCTATCCAATGTGTGTGCGAAGCATGACTGGAGCATACTGAGGAGTGTATGCACTAACATCTGCAACTGTCAGATATGTATGGTCCACTGTTATTGGCAGACATTGGCATCATTTGTTTAAGTGTGTGAGCATGCCCAGTATGCTCTTCTGTACTGAATGCGTGGATCCATTCAAGGTAGTTTGTACTCCAGTGCAGACCTTTGTGTTCTACACCTACAGGTAGCAAACTGTTTCTGCATGATATCTGTGGATCAGTTGGCAATATGGGGCCAAACTGTGCAAGTATAGTGTGTACTGTAGGTGATTGTGTCTGTGCTGCTTCAGCTACATGGTACTGCTTTTAGCAGAGATATTCAGATATGTGTACTGTTATACACTGTGATGTTTTCTGTCCTCATGTACTGTCAGGTGGACATTCCTGCTCACAGTGATGTCTTGGGGGACAGGGGTGACTGCAGCTGTGTGCAGTATTGTGGACAGATGCCTACATATTCATGGTAGGTTATGCCATCCTGGAGGGGGAGCTGCAGACACTTGCTGCTGGGTCTGTGTATCCGGTTCATCACCTTGGTACAGTGCTGGCAGAGGATCCCATACTTGTACATCCATCAACATGACAGCATGGCCTTATATTGCTATGGCAATACCTCACAGCTGTGCAGATTCACACAGGTTACCCAGAGGCAGGGGCCATGAGTCAGGGCATTGCCCCTATTGTGGTGTACAGGCAGGTATGTAGCCACCCATTTATGTGTTTACAGCCAGGGATAGTGTGTGCACAAAGCTTTGTGTCGGACCTTCCACATTCCATGCTGCCCATGCTCCTACCCCCTCCTCTGTTATTCTATCCTCTTCCTTACATTATGCATACATTCTCTGATACTTTCCCTAAGGTTATCACCCCATCACAGCTCTGTGTTGGTGTTGGTCCACAGTTCATACAGTGGGACACGGCAGACATGTTACTGTGGGTTGTCCACATGGCCTTGCATATGGCTTATGTGGAGTGTGTTGTGTTGTTATTTTGGTGTCCATGACATAACATGCATTGGCAGTACGTGTGAGACACAGGCCCTTGGCAGTGGCCTGTGGGCCATTAGGTGTTGATGCAGGCCAGATGTGGCAGGCTGTTGCATTCTGTCAGTCCAACAGTCTCAGACTGCCATACAGTATATTCTCCTGGGGTGACAGGTTAGGTGTGCTAGGTGTTCATGCCAATACCTTTTATCAGTCTTGATCAGGTGGTGTGGAGGCTGGCAGGGTGCTACCTCCAGCTAGCGACACACCTGCATGGGACAATTGACTGCATGCTGCATTCTTTCACTATTGCCATATACAGGTGGGGTCATATTGTATCCATTCCCCACAGCAGGGGTACAATCACAGAGGTACCTGTGGGTGGTATTTTGTGAGCTGGGTGCATGTGTGCTATGGACACTACTTGCATCTGACACACAGATATGTATTGGGCATTACAGTTATGCTTGCATGTGCAGGTACATCAGCTGTTTCCCAATATATCAGTCCTACCTCCTTTGTGATCTGCGAGTGTTTGGGCAGACAACACATGTATCCCCTGCTATAGAACCAGATAATGTGATGCATACCTGTGAAGATTGGGTAAAGATGGGTGAAGGCTGCCAGCCTAGCCAAATATAATTTGATACATAATTCTGGCATTTGTAAATGTAAACGTAAAATACAGGCTTGTTTCTTAAATGAAAGAAAACACTGTAAAATGTTGAACTTCAAGATTGTAGCAACATTGTCATCTGCTGTAAGGAAAACTAAGTCAAGCATTTCAAATCTTTCTTTTGAAGTTAAAATTATTTCAAATCTGTCCTTTGATCTAGATAGTGGTGCCGAAGAGGCTAGCTGAACACATTCTTTCTATTGTTTTAACTTAAGAAATAATTACTAGAATTTACATGTGGAATGTCCTTTATTGCTTTAAGTGTAAAAGAATGTAAATGCAGTTAATGTGTAGCCTGGGAACTCCAAGAAGGGTGAAAAAGATGATGTAATTTTTATCAGAACTGGAGTTTCAATTTAAACAGTGAGAACCAGAGATTATTAAGCATTTTTGTCTTGATATTCAACTTATCGGCACTCTGCCTGTTATCTTAAGTAAGTTATCTTAGAAGTGTGTTTTCTTGTAGAAATAGCTAGGACTATAAAGATTAGACTAAGTGTTTTTCTGTTATGTCAGAACTGTACTACTGAATTATTTTAAGTTTCTGTGTGATCTCTGAACTCTTGAATAGCACTGCGGTGTAGCAGTATTGTCTTGTGTTTTTACTATTCATTATTAAATATTTTTAAACCCTTTTCAACTGTGGCTGGTTTATGTCGAGCTACATCAAGGTCTAGAATATACTGCATGCTTATAAGTGCTCCTGTAATAAGCCCTTCTGATAAGCTTTGATTGCTTAAGTTACACTAATGTTTGTTTGTCTTTTTGGCTTTTCCCGGTTAGGGGTCACCACAGCGGAACTCCGGTCCGCTAATGATTTTTATGGTGCCGAGCTGCCAGCCCAACGCCCAACCTTCAGCGAAGGCACGCCCATTCACGTATGTCTTTCGGAAGCCACTCGACCACGGGGAGGACATGCAGACTCCACACAGAAGGCACTCCATCTGAGAATTGAACAGGAGGACCTCTTGCTGTGAGGCAATAACACTAGCGCTGTATCACCGAGGCTTAATTACACTAATATTGGATAATAATATTGCACAGTAATAATTGGACACCCCTTTTAAGGGCCTTTGGGTAGCTGATAATTATTAGCTGGTGGTGGCAGGAATTACTACCGTATAGTCTGGGTATAGGGGTACAGCTGGAAAATCTGTGTCAGTCTTTCCCAGGAGTGTCTGTAAAGTTGTATAAATACTTATCTAAAAGTGTGTGTGTGTGTGTGTGTGTGTGTGTGTGTGTGTGTGTGTGTGTGTGTGTGTGTGTGTGTAAGCTACTTGGGCAGGGACACGAAGCACTGGTTGGACAGAGAGGGTACTGGAGATTTTAGCTTGCCAGCTAGGCTGAGATCTGGACCCTATAGCTGTGCCAGTAGGGAGTCTTATTGGGGACATGGGAAGCAAGGGAGTGACCAGCCCCAGACTAACTGTGATATCTGTGTGCTCTTAAGAGAAATTGCACTTTACTGTGTGTACCTGTTATCCTTTCCTCTCATATGAGACACCTTCTCTGGTGTTAGTGGTGAGGACTGAGGCTCCTTGATAGCTGGACCAGGGCACGGGTGTAACAATACCTGTATGTACAGTTCCAAGGGTGTGTCCATTTCACAGTGACACAATATATACTGTATGTCTGGGGTACTTTCCCTGTATACTGCTTGTAAATGTAACCCAACAGCCATGCCATGCCTGTCTTTCAGATGGTGACACATATTACCACCATACATTTACAATGGCTTACTGCTAGCATGTGTTATACTGATGGGTATTGTCTTTGGCACTGGAGTTGTGAGGACATGTCCCTGTCATCAGCAGTAGTGGGCAATGGCCACCAGGTCTTACCTCAACATGCATACATAATGACCGCTCTCACACAATATGTAACACACCAACCTAACACACACATACCTGCATATTGTGCAGATGCTACAACCTATCCTGCTACCTTGGCCACCTCTTTGCATCTGTGCTCCCCTGGTATTATACCTGCATTTACATGTTACTACATTTCTATGTAGGGTTGTGGGGGGGGGCACACCTGACTTTTACGATGTGTATACATCAGATTGGGGGTGGCACACCAGACTATTACTACATTTCTAAATAGGTTTGTGGGGGCACACCTGACTCACACCTGACTGTTTCTACATTCCTATCCAGAATTGTGGGAGGAGGGCACACCTGACTGTTACTACATTTCTACGCTGGGTTGGGGGAAGGGGCACACCTGACTGTTCCTACATTTCAACATAGGAGTGTGGGGAGACAGACCTGACTGTTTCTACATTTCTACACAGGATTGGGGGAGCACAACTGGCTATTTCTACATTTCTTCACAGGATTGGGGGGCACACCTGACTGTTTCTACATTTCTACACAGGACTGGGGTACACCTGACTGTTACTACATTTCTACACAGGATTGTAGGGGGGGCACACTTGACTGTTACTACATTTCTACACAGGACTGGGGGCACATTTGACTGTTTTTACATTTCTACGTAGGATGGGAGGCACACCTGACACTTGTATACATTTGCTATGACTGTACTGGTATGTCAGGTACTCCATTTCATTCTGTATTCTAACCTATCATGCTGACTAGATGCATATCAGTGTACTACAGGTCTTAGCTTTTGATTGACCTACATATTAGTTTCTGACTTCCTACCCTTCAGCACTAATGTCCCACTGCCTGACCTGCTGTAGTCTGTCTGTGTAGGCCTGGGGGGAGGTTACCCATAGGCATCATTCAGAGGCCATAGCACAGCCTTTGCTTGTGTTTGTCTAAACCTGTCCTACTGGCTGAGACTGTTGTTGGGTATGTGAACTTCCCTGACTGGCATGTGTGAGTTATATGGACACAAATGTGGCCCATCACATTTCATGCCATGGGTTTTGTCACCATGTGTAGTACTGGCTACTATGGTGATACCAGTATTTGTTACAGCTCTCA
The DNA here is from genome assembly GCF_019279795.1 of Protopterus annectens. Classification (NCBI taxonomy): domain Eukaryota; kingdom Metazoa; phylum Chordata; order Ceratodontiformes; family Protopteridae; genus Protopterus; species Protopterus annectens. The sequence goes on from NC_056744.1 coordinate 1,036,905,284, forward strand.
TGGTGTCACTATAGGTGTCTACTATCTGCTGGCATACCATTCAGCCACCTGATTCACTTGCATGCTCACATCCATACCACAGATACAGATAACACATTCTACTCCATTCGGCAATTGGTAGGTTGAGTGACTTACCTTGTGGGTGTCCCAGTATTGAGGGTGGTGCTGCAGGGCTGCCTATGTCGGATGCACATAATACACTCCCTACACATGGTTGAGCACAGGTACCATCATGTTTAGCATCCCTTTTACTGTATGTGAGAGTCAGAGAGAGGTGTTATTCCCTGCATCCCTGTCAGTGCATGTGCTATGCATTACCTCTTTGCCAAGGCCAGGGCATACTGGGCAAGTCTCCTTCTGCCTACTGGGACAGGCTCAGGTTGTTTCTCCTCTGAGTCACTCTGTGTCTGTGCAGGCCTTGGCAATGGTGGGGGGCTGTGTGGGCCTGCCCCATTCTGTTCCTGCTGCAGCTGTTTCTACAGGATCATATTGTGTAGCATGGCACATACAATGACAATTTGGATACATGTAGCTGGTAAGTATTGCAAGGCTCCACCAAATGTGTCCAGGCACTGGAACCATGACTTGAGCATCCCAAACACACACTCTATTATAATTCTGTCTGTCCATGTGCCTCTTTATGGAGTTCTTGTTCGGGTGTGTGTGTGAATTTCTTATGGGTGTCATCAGCCACGGCTCCAGTGCGTAACCAGTATCCCCCACTAGGTGACCATAAGGGATGTTCCCATTGGCAAACCTCTTGTAGTGTTTGCCATTGAAAGTAAAGAAATTGAAGTCCAGTACAAGATTAATGAGCTTGTTTAACTTTTGCAGTTGTGCCTGTGTACTGTACCCTGATTATGTTTCTTAAAAGACTCCATAGCCGCTGTTATACAGTAATTGTGAGAGAGCACTGTGTACAAGGATTCCACATCAATAGTTACTAAAATACTGTCAGCTTCCACTGTAATGTTTTTTTTTGTTATTTATTTATTTATTTTTTTTTACATAGCCCTGGGCAAATGGGAGGAGGACTTTGTGTTAAACAACACAGACTACATGCAGCATATCACATGCTGTTTACGTTTTATTGACGATGTCTTTATTGTGTGGGAAGGTGACACCTTGCAGCTTGGAGATTTTATCACTTACCTCAATCAAAAACCCCCTTCCTGAAGTTTACCTCTTCCCATAGCTGTACTTCAACCACTTTCTTAGATATGCAGATTTCCAAGGACATCAACAATAACAGAATCACCACTGATCTATTCAGAAAACCAACAAGGGTTAACTTATTACTCCACAGTAAAAGTCTACATCCTACAAAAACCAAGTATAATGTAGTGAAATCCCAAGGCTATAGATTAGCTCGAATCACCACAGAGATGGAACCATTTTTGAGAAACCTGAACAACTTAGAGAATGATTTTCTAGTGAGAGGCTATGAAAGTCAGATGTTAAAAAACATCCTGGAACCCATTATAGAACTGAAAAGGACTGAAGCACCTTTACTCAACCTCCCCAGTAGAAAAATGTTAAGTAATCCCACAGAGAATAACATATGCAAAAATAGCTGCATCCTGACATTCACTTTGGATTATCACTGTATCAAAAATATTATTGAAGAAAACTGGGATATTGTCACAGGAAACCATTTTCTGATTAATATCTTAGATGAAGCCCCATCATTTGTTTATAGAAAGGCCAGGAATATTAGAAGTTTTGTTGAATTTAAACCTAGACCATGTGAGAAAAGCACTAAAAGATGTGAAACTAATTGTACATTTTGTATATTTATACAGCAAGGTGATAGTTGTTATTGCCCTTATTTAAAGAAGATCATTAAAACCAGTGCAGGGGGTGACTGAAACACTAAAAAAGTAATTTACAGGGCACAGTGCAATGAATGTGATGCATTCTATGTGGGCAAGACTGTAAATAAACTCAAGCGAAGGATTTCATGTCATCTGTCAGAAATCCGCTTTGGATGTAAAAATAATGCACTAGCCAAACACCTTTCTCTTCATAAAAGACACACAAGTTTTAAGTTCCAGATCCTGGATCGCATAGACATGGGTGATCTTGAAGGAGACACCCCGAATATTCTGGAGAAACAGGAACTCATGTGGCAATTAAAGCTGAACTCTTTTAGAAAGCCTAGAATAAACTACTACTGTTCAATTAAAAGTGCACTGGAACTTAGAAAACTGCCACATTGTTTACATGACTAAGTGTATTTTATTTTATTTTTTCTACAAATTGGTTTTAAATACCATTTTAAATCATTTGACATTTAAGTGTATATTTTGTTTCCATCATCATACATATATTTTTCTACTTTTTTCTGGTTCTCTTTTTTCCACTTTATTCAAAATGATGGTAATAACAATACTAACTAATTATACAATTATATAGGTTTTTAGGGTTCTTGTACACAGACCTGAAGAAGTCTAGAAGGATGAAAGCAATCTTTGTTAACAATAGGTTATGAAAATAGAAACTGATTTTTACATGCAAAATGTATATGTATATATTTATATATAATTTTTGATCACAAAATGAACTAAAGTTGATATATTTCCAGCCATGTAGTATATTGCCTTGTATAAAATCACAGACTTAATAATTTGGTTAAATAAGATGTACCATTAAAGTACATTAGGGCTATATATTATTATGACAGCTACTAGGTAGGGCAGGACCAGCTCGAATGTCACACTGATGGGGGAAGGGATGTGAATTTAACATGTGTACCAATAACACTTTGTTTTACAGCACAGTAAACCACTCCCTTGCCTGATAAAAAGTATATATATATTTAGAAAGCTTGTGAGGAAATTATTTCTCTATTTTTGTTTTACTTGGATCGCTTGTCTGTGTACTCAATAAAGGATTTTCGACTGGAAACAGACTGCTTGTATTACTTTCGAATACTTAGTAATACTGTAGAATTATATATTTTCTATTATTACTTTTTGACTTGACGAGTTTACGTTCGCTACTTCTACTACTATTGTCTGATCTGATTAATATACAGTGATTAACTAGAAATATATGGACTGAAAATCTTCCACACAGAGCAGTTTCTTACACTGTTTTGTTTGTTAAAACTTCCTCGCTTATATACATCGGTGGTGTAGAGTATGGGGAAAACCACATGGGGAGGTGTTTGCATAGTTTATAGTAGTGTTGTGGGCTGGGCTGGTCTGCTGCCTGTGTAATTGGCTGATTCTGATACATATGACCAGCTAGCTATGCTAGTTCTACTATATTACCTTCCTACTGCTGTTTTCCCTTCCCATTGCCTTCCTGTTTAAGCCCAGAAGCACGCTGCACAAACACAGTGCTCACATGTGCACAGAGCTGCTATTTCCTGGCTTACTTTTTTTTTCCCCTTTAAAACCCGGTGGGTGGCTCGCACACCCGCTTAGGCAATGTAAAGTGTGCTAGATAGCCTTGGACACACCCCCTTGCTTAGCTCTGCTAAGCTACGGGCAAACCCGAGCCACAGGGCTCCAATCCACTTACAGTATGCCTGACACACACCCCTATGAAGTCAGCTAACTACTAGTGTTGCACCAAGCTATTCCTGCTCTTACACTGTTGGGTACTGACTAGCATGCAGGGGAAATCTGGGATTCAGTATCATTCCCCTCATTTGCATAGGATTGCCTGCTGATGCATAGTTACAGGTCCCACACTGAGCCTCCCCCCTTAGCAACCACTATTCATTGGCCATGTTTGTCTTCTGCCTGCCATTGAGTATAATGGCAAAATAGTGATTTTGGTTAGAATGCTTATTTTAGGGGATTTATTTTATTTTTCGCCTGATTCCGTTTGTGCACCACTGCCCTACACTTAAACAGCCGAGATCGGCTAAAAAAAAAATAAAAGTTGATTTTATTTTTGCAACTGTTTTCCATGCCAGTGTTCATATATTTGGCCATTGGCATGCTTTCTACATAATATCCACCCTTTATTTGGAGCTGTCATGGCTCTGTTTTGCAGTTTGCAAAAATGTACTCGGTTACTGACTGAGCTTATTTATGCAGATTACACTAGTCCTGCACAGCTGGCTTCCAGCTTCCTGGATCGCAAATTCACTTCATTTGCATGGATTTCACCTGCAAATGGGGTAATTTGCATACAGCGGCTAAGTCCGTGCAGGACTAGTGCAGATGCGCTCATGCATGTCCCTACGGCTTATTCCTGGATCGCACGGCAGACATATTGCCTGCTGGAGCTCCTGCACTAGTTCTACACACCATGCAGGGCTTGCTGAATCTGGGGGATAGTCTATATATACAGCACAAATCCACCAAAAGACTTGAGAATATGATTCAACAAGCATTCCAGGCAGACATTTGAACTCCAGTGAAGCTCAAATGATTTTTATTTCTTATAGATAATTAGCACCTCAGCCCTTTGTCTTCAGGGTTAATGTTTAGAGCAGTGCAAATGTCTATATAAATGTCTTGCTTCATTAAATTTAGAGCATACGAGACTACCTATAGGTAGTTTTTTTTATCCAAACTTATTTTGCCTTAAAATAATTTTGTCATTTTGGGGAGTGAGATTCTTTGGGGCAATGAATTCTGAGAAACTAGATGCACCAGAATAAAATATATAAAATAATATAATATAATAATATACATAAAATATTTTCTAAAAGGCTTACCAGATCCTTCAAGGTTGAAAGAGAACACTGTCTCACCCATTTCCAGACTGCATTGGGTAATTATTGTACAAAGATTTCCATTACTACCAACATCATACTTAACCAGCTGAGTGAGTGGCTTATTGAATTCAGTTCTTGACCAGATACAGCATGTTGTACTGTTAGTATTGGCTCAAATTCAGGAAATGTACAGGCAAACAAACTTTCATACTTCATTGTGGTTTATATCCCAACATGTCATAGAACTGAGATAGGATTTTGGCCTTCAGGTTAGGCAATCACTGGATGGGAGTAGACTGGTCAGCTTAGCTGTTGGGTACTTCTTCCATTTGATTACCAACTCAAAGTTTAATAGAAATGCTTATACATTGTCATTTGGCACCATTTTCTGTAGCAGATGGCTGGCATATCATCCTCTGGTCCCAAAGAGCTGAATGGGAAATATTAGTTTTAAACAGAGTCATCAGAGGGACCCCTTGTGGTACATAGGTTCATAGGTTGGTACTAAGCTATTGGCCCTAGGGCCTATACAAGCCTAGCCATAACAATTCCCTGGCTATTTCTTCCCACACTATTTACTTCCCTGAACCCCTGTCTAGCAGGGCGACTGACATGATCCCCAGGGTGAATTTCCTTTCTCCCATCCAACCATCAAGGTTCCTTTTGAAGAGGGTTAAAGAGGCGCTCTGCTTGACATGTATGGGCAGCCTATTCCAGAATCTGGGGAGTCTCTTGGTCAGGAACCTATCCCACCAGCATGTTTTGTTTATTGTGATGACAAGGTTTAGATCCCTGGAGCATGTGGCTCTGAGGGATTGGGATTTTTTTAAGTGTAGCATGTCCAACAGCTCTGGGTTTGACATGGCCTTGTATGTTAAGCAGAGATCTCCTCAGAGTAGATGATATGTGACAGAGTATAGCTGGAGTTTTTTAAGGCAGTCAGCATAGGGCATCTGCTTTAGGCCTGTGATTCTTTTCATGAGGTAGTTCTGTGGCCTTTCCAGTTGTTACAGATGTCTTGAGAGGTACATACCAAATGGGGCATTGTATTCTATAATGGGTCTAATGAGGGATGAGTACAGTGGGACAATGACCTCCTTTTTTCTGGATAAAAAGCCCTTAGTGATGAGGTGTGCCACATAGGAAGATTTCCTGATTGTTGTGGTGATGTGATTATTGAAGGTGAGACCACTGTCCCCCTGTGTGCCTAAGTCTCTTATCACACTTTTGGTGTTTAGTGTACTGCCACCTATGTGGTAATTCATGGGTATATATTTTTTCCCAAAGGGGATAACTATACATTTCTTGGCATTGAGCTTGAGCCCATGGCTCTGGCACCAAGCATATGTTTCTGTAAGGCCCTTTTGTAGAGTATTGACATAATTTGGGGATTCAATAATGGCTCCCAGTTTGCAGTCATCTGCGAATTTTGTTAGCCAGAGTCCCTTAGTGTTGGCCTGTACTTCAGAGAAGTAGATGCTAAACAAGAGAGGTCCCAGGACTGAACCCTGAGGTACTTGTCACTTGTCTGGAGCTGGATTTGGAGTCAGCTGTCCCAAAATACCGAAGACATGCTTTGTCTTAGGCCTTTGGGATCTACTTCACTTACCCAAACAGCCACATCACCGACTTTCACTTTGCCAAGAGGAAAGGACCAACAAACCAGAAGACTGACATCTGGAACACCGACTTTCGACTTGAGGTAAGTAACCACTTGGCCAGTCTGAAAAAAAAAAAAATGAACAAAGTAAACCCACCTATGTGGGGGACCTCACCCCCCCCCATGGGAGGCTTTGCCCCTTACACCCCCTAACTAAATATACCAATGCTAAGATCACACTGCTGCGGGGGTAAGGGATAAAGTTCAACAGGATGGCCAAGTGGTTATTTACCTTGAGTGGATTGCTGGTGCTCCAGATGTCGGTCTTCTGGTTTGTCAGTCCTTTCGTCTCGGCGAAGTGAAACTTCAGCTAAGTGAAGTAGACCCAGTCTTTGCCATCTATAGCACATTAGCATGTTTCTCTTGCAAGTTAAGCATCAGCATTTAAATACTTCTATCTTCAAATGGTTATTGTAGTGGTTTGCATTGGTCTCCTGTTGTGTGCAAAAATGCTTTGCTTTTCCATTGTTAAAAAGGGTTGGCACTTTGCCTCAGGATATTATTTCTTATGCATCCTTAAATTTCTAAGGAACAACACACACAACTTATGTGACAAGTCATTTGGAGGATATACACATAATTAGTGTACAGGCCTTCTCATCCCCAACTTTAATGTCTTACTCAGTATATTTCCCCTATCCAAGAAGCAACAGCTTCTCTCACCCATGTAAGTTTTACTCTGGCAGTTTGCAGTTTCTTCAAGCAGAAAAGGAACTGCATGTAGTACTGAAGAGTTCCAATATTCTCAGTTCTTCAGTTCTCTTGTTGAGATCCTCTGGTAAACCACCTGATTGGTAGAAAATGTATTTTTTCAGCCTTGTTAACCTCACATGATCAGGAGTTCTGCATTTCCTTCAGACAGTCTAATTCTGCCGGCCTTGTAATTTTACACCCCACACCAAGATTTCTCAGCTCTCCTCCACACAGCACACAACAAATACTTTTTTCTTTTTTTCTTTTTTTTTACTTTGCTTGTGTTTGTTGTTTGATTGATTTTGATTGATTATTGTTATTTTTTTTTTTTTATTTTTTTAATCTTATAAAAAGTAAAGTATAGTAGTATAGAGCTTTTCTCTCCTAACTGGCCTGAAAAAATGACATGTGTCCAGCCAGACCAAACTGTAACAAAAAAAAAAAAAAAAAAAATAATAAAAAAATAAAAAAATTAAACCAATTCCTTTGTGAAATGACCCATGGTATATTTTTTCACTAAGTACATCTGATTATAAATGAAATAGCCATTCTTTTACTCATCTTGTGGAATTTTGTCCCTTTTCTCCACTAAGGATCTGCTAGCCCACAATGGCTATGCTAATTGGTATCAAAGGAGTGTTAGACTGAAGCATAGTGAAGAAATACCATTGTATCTTCTAACATTTACAATCGACAAAAGAGAAGTTAGATGAGTAAATCCTGGTGCAATAACATAACATGGAATATGAAAACTTTATTAATACGTCTCAGAACTCACAAGTGCTTTCACATTCAAAAAATTGCTTTTTAAGTTTCCTTGAAATTTGCTGCAATCGTATTGCAGTTTGATTTATCTTGTAAAACTTCCTGTTTTGGCAGTTTATTTAAGTGCTACAAAAGTGCCCATTGGCTTCTGCCATTTGTACTTTCATCTGGAAAGGTACATTTTCCAGCCTTTGTGTAGTCATTCTCCATTTAGTTTCCTTTAGACTACATGCAGAAAGCAGCATCAAAGCTGTGGCTTTCTGATATGAGAGATAGGAGACAAAACTTTACAGTAACTATTTTTGTACTGCTTATCATTTTGTACTATAATTATAACCCCCATTTAGCATCTAGTACAGGAATGACAATCTGTGAACATTTCCTTTGTTACCATTACATTTGAAAACTACTTCGTAGAATTATGCATCTTTTTTTACGACATCAGCTTAGCTACATCGTTACAGATACATTGAGTTTTAGAGTTACATCTTAGGCATTTAATAGTATGAAATGCAAAAAGGGTTTCAAAGAGTGGTGCAATAGAAACCAGAAGGCTATACAAGAAGCATGCTGTTATTTATGTAAATGACATTAAGAATTTAATTGATTTGGCAAATGGTAGAACATTTAAATGGTGATTCACTTGATGCACCAATTTTTACTTCCCATAAAAGCATCATTCTGAAGCACAAGGGAGAATTTCCTTTTAGTTCTGGCTAGCTTTGCTAAGTAGCAAATATATCATAGTTTGTTTGTATAGTACAGATTGGAAGAGAGCAGTCATCGCTGCTACAACAAAATGCTCCCCTGGATTCACTAGCCTTCCATGCAGGACTAGCTTAGTCTTGCATGGAAGTGGCCATTTAGGAGCAAAACGGCAGCACACCATGCATATTAATGAAGGCGCACTGCCTGAGCTCCTAAACTTACACATGTAGGAGTGCACGGGGCGTGTCTGAGAACAGAGCTCTCAGGATATACATGCCCCTGCAATGAAGAACAGCAGTGTATTAATAAAAGAATGAGCGAGACCACTCATAGGTATCCACATACCCTCAGCAACATCCACCTACATTTACAAGAGCAATAGTTAAAACATCAAATATAAAGATTTTTTTTTTATGAAACAGATTAAATTTAACCTTAGGTGCGTGGGTTTGCCCATCACTTAGCTACAGTTAATGCAGCTTAAATGGCACAAGAGGATAAAAAGCAAAATATATGCAAATGAAGCAGTACAGCAATAGTGTAGTGGGCAGACCATTCACCTTACGGACAGTCATTCCCGGTTCGAGTCCCACTCCAGTACATTCCATTTTCCATGTCATATCACTTTGTGACCAATATCTTTAGTTGCATAACCTACTAAATAACATATATTTGTGAACTGGAGTACTGCATTAAATGCAGATGTGAGGTGTCAGTGTCATAATGTCGCAAAGTCCACAGATAATTACAAGGGCCCATACAATATATGTACACAGGAATCAGGGATACAAATGGAAGGTAAAATGTATAATGAATGATAACTCCATACAGTTTCCAAATCCACCACCTTCCCAAGAACCATTAGACATTACTGTCTAAATTAGTGCAGTGGTAAGCAGAAGTAAGCACTAGTAAGCAAGTGTAAGCACTATTAAGCAGCAGTAAGCAGGAGTAAGCATATTTAAGCAATAGTAAGATATTTTAAGCCCGTTTGTGTGTGGGTAAGCAATGCACACACAGGTTCAGCAATATTGAAGCTAACACTCTGTAAGCATATTTAACTGAAGGTTAGCATTGCTCACCCTGGCGCAAACCCATGCATACCTGCTTACAATTGTTTAAAAGTGCCTTAATCACTTTGCATGCAACAGCCACTGTCCTGGCCAGAAACAAAATAAATAGACTTTGCAGGTCTTGAACCCAGGACCCTGTACACTATAGTCATAGTAGTTAACCACTAAGCCATCACAACTGTACATATGAATGAGATATTGCCAAACAAATCCACACTATAGGAAAATCAAACTGAACATGTGTTATGTTGTATAACCTACTACATAACATAACTATTTGAACTGGAGTACTGCAGTAAGCCCACATGTGAGGTGTCATTGTAATAAAGTGTTGAAATCCCCTAATAAACTCAAGGACCCAATACAGTGTACATACACATGGATCATGGATACCAAACACATATATAACATATAATGAATAAATCAATGCCAAAAAGAAAATATAATGCAAATTAAATATTAAGCAATGCTAAGCATAGCACAGCCCAGCTTAGTAGGTGTAAGCAATGTGTAGGCCAGCTAACTCAGTCTGCCCATTGGTATACGCCTTTAAACAATGCCAACCTTAGGTAAGCAGGTTTACCCATAGCTTAGCCTTTTCAAAACCATCCAAGTGTGGGAAATCAGCCCTATGTAAACCCAACATGTGGGATTACAGCTCATAACTGGTTGTAGCTTCCCCTTGTAGGCAATATCTCTGGAATGGGAGAGGGTGTGCACTTTCAGTTGTGCAGCTCTGGGGCATCCAGGAGTCCAGAGTCATGGTAGGACTGCTTGTGAAAGACCATGACCAGAGACTGCTGCAGGGCCAGTACCAGTGCCACTGGCATACCCCAAACTGGTGAGCAGGTCAGGCATCAATATGCCAACCTGAATCGGCAAAAGGGGGATAGCTTGGATTAGTGGATCCAAGAGGCTAGGAGGACAGGGGAGGTCCCAGCTGTGTATAGGTATCAGGCACTACCTGTTTAATAATTGCCAGCTCATGTATATTATGGATAGGTATGGCTAAATATTCCTCTTATGTCCTTCACAGCGGCAAGTGAGTGGGCTACGAACTAGGAGGCCCATGGATGTCGCCTGGAGAGGTTGCAACGCAAGGCAGGTTAGTAATACTCTTACATGTACTGTCATAGGAAATAAATCTAAAAGTAGTAGTACATTAATTGCCTGTATAAAACCTGTATTGTTTAAGGCATGTACTACATACACCAGAGAATATGGCAGGAAGACTCTCATATAGGTTGTATGTAAATAAAAGCGTAATAGCCTGACAATAAAGGACTAACTGCTGGACTGCATGTGTTTACTCTGGTATCATATGGTAATGTAGATTTTTAATCACTTAATAGTACTGTTGTATTAAGCACTGTTACCCACACTGTGCAACATAAATAAAATGTGTAGGAATGTCTGCATATGACTGGTGTAATCCCAAGAGGTCATATAGTACAATTGAGAGAGACATAGACAGAAAACAGTGAAAAGACAGACAGCAAAATCCAAATAGCAAGCTCAACTGTGACATGAACTGCTGTATTTTTAGCACACATAGCCATAGTTCAAATCCTGGGAATGGTAGTAGGCTGCATACAGAATTATACCCCACAACTGTACAGATATTTCCAAAATGTCCATTAAATCAGCCCATATCTGCTGCCTGTCACCCTGTCCCCCTGGGAAATCAGTGGGATGATCCCAGACATTTAGGTAGCAAAGAGGAAATACAACTGATTGTAACACATCTATAAGAACAAACCTGTTACTCTAGCAACTCCCCAAAATGTTATGAGAGTAATAAGCCAAGTATGTCCCATCTATACCCCATGTTGTCAAGCTGAGACCAGAATGTGCAAAGTAACAGAGTGAGATGTATGTGTATAATACTAATGTGGAATCTGGTAATTTGTGTGGCAACATCAAGGTAGTGCTAACAAACATTGTTCCCACAGGTCTGTCAGATACAAGCACTGTGCCTAGAAATAAAAGATTGATACCCTGTACTGGTACTGTTTACTCTGGTATTGCATGGCATTGTTATTGGTGCAGTTGCTCTGAATAATAAGGTATTACTCATCACTGTCACCCACACTGTGCTACATAATATAACTGTCTAGGAAATCCTATATAAGAGTGTTGTAATACAAGGTCAGAATGTAAAACCACAGATGAATTATAGACAAAAATCAGATAAGAGATATACAGCAATATCTATATAGCACACATGACTGTGATGGACAGTGTTTTATTTATAGCATACACAACCATGGTCCGAATCCTGGGAGTGGTAGTAGGCTGCATAGAGAATCATACCCCACAACTGTACAGATAAGTCCAGAATGTCCAGTATATCAGCCCATATTTGCTGCCTGTCACCCTGTCCCCCTGGGAAATCAGTGGGATAATCCCAGATGTTTAGGGAACAAACAAGAAATCCAACTGATTGTCACACATCTATAAGAACAAACCTGTCACTCTAGGAACTCCCCAAAATGTTATGAGAGTAATAAGCCAAGTATATCCCATCTACACCCCCATGTTGTCAAGCTGTGACCAGAGTGTGTACAGTAACAGAGTGAGATGTATGTGCATAATACTGATGTGGAATCTGGTAATTTGTGTGGCAACATTCAGGGAGTGCTAACAAACATTGCTCCCACAGGTCCATCAGATATGAACACTGTGCCTAGAAATAAAAGATTGATACACTGTCCAAGTACTGTTTACTCTGGTATTGTATGGCATTGTGAGTGTTGCAGTTGCTCTGAATAATAAGGTATCACTCATCACTGTCACCCACACTGTGTTACATAATTTAACTTTCTAGGAAATCCTGTATAAGAGTGTTGTAATTCACTAAAGGTTTAAGAGTGCAATGGTCAAAATATGTCCCGGTTCACCTGCATGTGGTCAAGACATGCCCAGAGTCTGTGCAAAAAGAGATGGACAGGTATGTGCATAACATCAACCTGGAATCTGGGAGTATGTGTAGAAACAGTTAGTTAATGTTAACAAACAATTCCTCCACAGGTATACCAGGTAAGAGGTGTATACTGCAGGTAAAACCAGTTCATGTATATAGTTGTCGACAGCCATACCACTGTCCAAAGTAAGGCAATCGGGTACTGTACTAATACTTGTAAAGTACAGATAACAGCACTGACTAGGAAAGTAATGCGAACTGCAGGAATATACTAGTTGTTAATTGACACCTTTCTCCCCCCCCATATCTGCAGCAATAAACTAAATAACCAACTCAATTGGTATGTGCTGACTTATCTGTAATGTTGGGACATATGTCCTATTGTTCAATAATTATTTAAATATGTTTCTATGCATGTGCTATGTTGAAATACTCCCACATTGGCAGCATGGTGCCATCAATGTACCTGCATGCTGTTGTAATTACCACTGTGGTCCCATATATGCATGTGTTCTGTTTGCTATGCAACTGTTCCATATCTGGTGTCTGGGTTAATGGGAATATCTGTGCATGCTGTTATACCTAATCTTGGAATGTGTAGACTATTACTAACCCACATATGTTGATAAAACATAAACACCATAGCACATATGGGAATGCGGTTCCCAGCGGAACCACCTCTCTCACCTCAGATGTCCATGGCATCGGGCACGAGCACATCTAGGGCCCAACCCGGGACCTCCTCGTCCATTGGTCCTGCACCACTTTTGGTTGGAACCGCCTCAGGGGATGGGGCTCGCCACCCCCCTGGGAGCAGGCACTGACAGGAACCTGTCACCCATTGCCAGGTCTGGGTTGTGGTGCATAGCAAGCTCAACCGGGAGTTTGGAGATCTGCTACGCCAGCTTGAGGGATGAGTGATGCAAATAGAAGGTTGGCCTGGCTCTCTGACTCAGCCCCCAGCACAGCCATCTTTGGGGCTGTGAAGGTGCAGTGGTGACTGCCCATTGGTGGGGACCTCAGTGCCACTGTTTCCACTAGGGCGCTCATGGACTTCCAATTTCCCAACACCCCTCCCCATCAAGGTGTTTACCCCCCACATTTGTCATATACCGCCCCTGTATGAATCTTGTTTGTCTTGTCTGTTAACCTACCTAACCTTCCTACCCAAAAATACCTAGTATCCCTCCCCAACATCCCACTCTCACCTGAAAAAAAAAAGGACAATCTGTTCCCCAAAAAAATCTCGCACCATACATAGCTGTCTATTTCACACGTGTCCACTGGACACATGTAATCTAGTCTAATTGGCTTCACAACATATTATTGTTGTCCTCACTTCTCACTCAGGGGTTTGAGTGTCCAAATCTATCCCCAAATTCAGTGTATATGCACAGCTGTAGAAGAAATGGGCAGCTATGGACCTTCCCTACATCCTTCCTGCACATCCCCAGCTATGTTCCCTACTGTCTTTCCCTCTTTGTGCCCTTTTTTCACCACTTTCTTATCAACCCTTTTTTATTTTCTTTCAAAGAAATTAACACGGGGGTAAGCAGGAGTAAGCACTTTTAAGCAGCAGTAAGCGGGTTTAAGCTTCTTTGTGTGGAGGTAAGCAATGCCTACACAGATTAAGCAATTTAGAAGCTGATTATAAGAAACTGTAACCGGAAGTTGGCATTGCTTACCTCTGTGCAAACCCACTTACAACTGCATAAAAGTGCGTTAGTCACTCTGTATTGAATAGCCCTTGTTCTGCCCAGCAACAAAATAAACAGCCTCTACAAGGCTCAAACCCAGGACCCTGCACACCGTAACAAAAGTGATTTACCACTAAGCCACGTGAGATATAGCTAACCCTGATGTTTTCACAAACATATCATCCAGCACAGTCATTCAACAGTACAGGAAATGTATTTATACACGTAGATGTATGTGTGTGTGTGTGTGTGTATATATATATATATATATATATATATATATATATATATATATATATATAGATATATATATATATATATATATATATATATATATATATATATATATATATACATTCATATGCATATATCTATAGATATATATGTCTACATATATATGTGTGTGTGTGTGTGTGTGTGTGTGTGTGTGTATATATATATATATATATATATATATATATATATATATATATATATATATATATATATATATAATTGGAAGTACTACACAGCATGCTGCATGCAGGTAGCAAGTGGAGGACACTGATTGGTGCAGAGGCCATCACCTGATCATGTGTATCACCCACAAAAGCCATGCTGCAATCTATTCCAAGCAGCTCAATCCATTTACTGGAGAGAGAGAGAGAGAGAGAGAGAGAGAGAGAGAGAGAGAGAGAGAGAGAGAGAGAGAGAGAGAGAGATGCAGAGAAAGAAAGTGAAAGAAAGAGAAAGAGAAAACAGGAAACATAAAACAGATCCTGAACCACAACAACACCACAAAAGAAAACAAAGGAAGCAGGCTAAGGAGTGAAACAAAATTACCTCTTATAAGGATAGTATCCACAACCTACCTCATCCCCACAACAGATATGTGAAGAATATATGCATATAATTGACTGTAATACTTGGTCCATAATACTGGGGTAGATGATGATTAATGATATACATGTGCCATCAGGTGTTGCTGTTTTAATGATCTTCAGCTGAACAACTGCTATGGACATTAGAATCTGTCCCTGTGGGTAGTGGGCCATACCCGTCAACTGTGTAGAACAGCATTGACAGACAAGATGTATACCAATATAGTGTGTGGTGTGTAATGGAAGGGATGTATATTACTGTGGCCAATAGCTGGTGGTGGAAGTAATGCCATAATGATGGACATGTGGGTTCCAGAGCCCACCACTTGCAGGACACTCAGGTTAACATGTATTGTAGCATGGTGAAATGCCATAGGTCTGTAATAGGGTTACCTGCAATCTGGCCCTATATATACCCCTTAATGATAGGCTGTGTCCATATGTGGCACCTGTCTGTATTGTAGCAAAGCAGAACAGTGCAGCTGTGCAGGAAAGAGTTTTGAGATTGTGGACCTGATGTCTGAATGTACCCCATATATATATATATATATATATATGTGTGTGTGTGTGTGTGTGTGTGTGTGTGTGTGTGTGTGTGTGTGTGTGTGTGTGTGTGTGTATGTGTGTGTGTGTGTGTGCATGTGTGTGTGTGTGTGTGTGTGTGTGTGTGTACATATATATATATATATATATATATATATATATATATATGTGTGTGTGTGTGTGTGTGTGTGTGTGTATATGTCCACAGCTATACAGATACTCATATGCGCATGTCTACATATATACAAACACACACACACACACACACACACACACACACACACACACACACACACATATATATGTATGTAAATACATGTCCTCTATATTATCAGCACAGTGCTGGATGCTATCTGCGAGGGAACAGCACACATAGCAATACAAACAGATATATACAGCTGTAAGTGTGTGCAACATGGATGGGTATGTTATACGTGAACCCCTCCTTGGGACCACATTGCCCTTGTCTGTGAAGTAGGGGATGGGAATATGGGAAAGTATGACAGGTATATTTGTGGAGGTGGTCTGGGTTGGTAGATATAGAGGACAGCCTACATGGGTGGTATATGACACATGTGGGTAAACACCCTGGATGGCGTGTGTGGTCTACGATGTGGAAGCCCCATGGGCCTCCATATGGAAACAATGGGAACATGCTTCCCACCCATTGCTACTCACAACAGCAGCCCATGGCCCTGAAGGTGCCTGGACTTGAGGCTGAGCAGGAGGAGCATGTGGACCCCG